>NC_132784.1:60259763-60489763 GCF_048418805.1 Vulpes vulpes
AACGCAGCTAGTTGAAAGCTGGCTTGTAGGCTTGCTTCCTTGTGAGAGCTGAGTTCAGGGCAGGACCCTCCCGCTTTCTGACTCCCCATAGACGTAGGTCCCAACATCCTTATGTTAGTTGCCAGAAGCGGTTGTGTGAAGAGCATGTGGAAGTGACAGGATTCTCCTCAAGTGTATCTGATCTCAATACAGACATTGCAAACGTCCTTGTTCACTGAGAGCGTAGCTCGGTCCTCGCTCCAATCAAAGTGTCTAGCAGACATCTGCCTGCAAAGCATACACACTTCCGAGAGTTGAGCTTATGGACTGTCCCTCCCACATCCTGCTTGCACGTACACCGCGATCCTAACAGGCCTAACCCGATGCGTGCCTAAGTGTTGTGAGAGGTAAGTGGAAAGTCGCGGCCCACAAGACTAGTGCATCCAAGCTCAATCCAGCGATTTCCTAGTATTCCCTGTGTGAGCCAGGTGCTACATCCTACGTGCCATACGAGAGAAGCCAGCTGAACGCCTTGTCCAAAAGCAACTTACTTCGGAGATTTGAGCTCACCCTTCGTCCGTCACAGTTGCACACTGCCTGCAGAAAGAGTTTCCAACATCTGAACCACAGCCGTTTGTCTGAGGTTGTGAGACGCAAGTGGAATAAGCAGACCTGGAGGGTGTCTCCAGCTGCAGTGGGGTGGTATTCTGGGTAGCTCCTGGCTTAGAACACTGTTACGTTCTCAGTGCCCGAGGAACGCAGCTAGTTGAAAGCTGGCTTGTAGGCGTGCTTTCTTGTGCGAGCTGAGTTCAGGGCAGGACCCTCCCGCGTCCTGACTGCCCGTAGATGTAGGTCCCAGCATCCTGATGTTAGGCGCCGGAAGCAGTTGTGTGAAGAGCATGCGGAAGTGACAGGATTCTCCTCAAGTGTATCTGATCTCAATACAGACATTGCAAACGTCCTTGTTCACTGAGAGCGTAGCTCGGTCCTAGCTCCCATCAAAGTGTCTAGCAGACATCTGCCTGCAAAGCATACACACTTCCGAGAGTGGAGCTTATGGACTGTCCCTTCCACATCCTGCTTGCAGGTACACCGCGATCCTAACAGGCCTAGCCCCGAAACGTGCCTGAAGTGTTGTGAGAGGTAAGTGGAAAGTCGCGGCCCACAAGACTAGTGCATCCAAGCTCAATCCAGCGATTTCCTAGTATTCCCTGTGTGAGCCAGGTGCTACATCCTACGTGCCATACGAGAGAAGCTAGCTGAACGCCTTGTCCAAAAGCAACTTACTTCGGAGAGTTGAGCTCACCCTCAGTCCCTAACAGTTGCACACTGCCTGTAGAAAGAGTTTCCAACATCTGAACCACAGCCGTTTTTCAGAGGCTTGTGAGACGCAAGTGGAATAAGCAGACCTGGAGGGTGTCTCCAGCTGCAGTAGAGTGGTATTCTGTGTAGCTCCTGGCTTAGAACACTGTTACGTTCTCAGTGCCCGAGGAACGCAGCTAGTTGAAAGGTGGCTTGTAGGCGTGCTTCCTTTTGAGAGCTGAGTTCAGGGCAGGACCCTCCCGCATCCTGATTGCCCGTAGACGTAGGCCCCAGCATCCTTATGTTAGGCGCCAGAAGAGGTTGTGTGAAGAGCATGTGGAGGTGACAGGATTCTCCTCAAGTGTATCTGGTCTCAATTCAGACATTGCAAACGTCCTTGTTCAATGAGAGTGTAGCTCGGTCCTAGCTCCCATCAAAGTGTCTAGCAGACATCTGCCTGCAAAGCATGCACACTTCCGAGAGTTGAGCTTATGGACTGTCCCTCCCACATCCTGCCTGCACGTACACCGCGCTAACAGGCCTAGCCCCGATGCGTGCCTGAGGTGTTGTGAGAGGTAAGTGGAAAGTCGCGGCCCACAAGACTAGTGCATCCAAGCTCAATCCAGCGATATTTCCTAGTATTCCCTGGTGAGCCAGGTGCTACATCGTATGTGCCATACAAGAGAAGCTAGCTGAACGCCTTGTCCAAAAGCAACTTACTGCGGAGAGTTCAGCTCACCCTCAGTCACTCACAGTTGCACACTGCCTGCAGAAAGAGTTTCCAACATCTGAACCACAGGCGTTTGTCAGAGGCTTGTGAGACGCAAGTGGAATAAGCAGACCTGGAGGGTGTCTCCAGCTGCAGTGGAGTGGTATTCTGGGTAGCTCCTGCCTTAGAACACTGTTACGTTCTCAGTGCCCGAGGAACGCAGCTAGTGGAAATCTGGATTGTAGGCCTACTTCCTTGTGCGAGCTGAGTTCAGGATAGGACCCTCCCGCATCCTGACTGCCCGTAGACGTAGGTCCCAGCATCCTTATGTTAGGAGCCGGAAGCGGTTGTGTGAAGAGCATGCGGAAGTAACAGGATTCTCCTCAAGTGTATCTGATCTCAATTCAGACATTGCAAACGTCCTTGTTCAATGAGAGTGTAGCTCGGTCCTAGCTCCCATCAAAGTGTCTAGCAGACATCTGCCTTCAAAGCATGCACACTTCCGAGAGTTGAGCTTATGGACTGTCCCTCCCACATCCTGCCTGCACGTACACCGTGCTCCTAACAGGCCTAGCCCCGATGCGTGCCTGAAGTGTTGTGAGAGGTAAGTGGAAAGTCGCGGCCCACAAGACTAGTGCATCCAAGCTCAATCCAGCGATATTTCCTAGTATTCCCTGGTGAGCCTGGTGCTACATCGTATGTGCCATACAAGAGAAGCTAGCTGAACGCCTTGTCCAAAAGCAACTTACTGCGGAGAGTTCAGCTCATCCTCAGTCCCTCACAGTTGCACACTGCCTGCAAAAAGAGTTTCCAACATCTGAACCACAGGCGTTTGTCAGAGGCTTGTGAGACGCAAGTGGAATAAGCAGACCTGGAGGGTGTCTCCAGCTGCAGTGGAGTGGTATTCTGGGTAGCTCCTGGCTTAGAACACTGTTACGTTCTCAGTGCCCGAGGAACGCAG
Source organism: Vulpes vulpes (assembly GCF_048418805.1). NCBI lineage: Eukaryota > Metazoa > Chordata > Mammalia > Carnivora > Canidae > Vulpes > Vulpes vulpes. The sequence goes on from NC_132784.1 coordinate 60,262,715, forward strand.
CTAGTTGAAAGCTGGCTTGTAGGCTTGCTTCCTTGTGAGAGCTGAGTTCAGGACAGGACCCTCCCGCTTTCTGACTCCCCATAGACGTAGGTCCCAACATCCTTATGTTAGTTGCCGGAAGCGGTTGTGTGAAGAGCATGTGGAAGTGACAGGATTCTCCTCAAGTGTATCTGATCTCAATACAGACATTGCAAACGTCCTTGTTCACTGAGAGCGTAGCTCGGTCCTCGCTCCAATCAAAGTGTCTAGCAGACATCTGCCTGCAAAGCATACACACTTCCGAGAGTTGAGCTTATGGACTGTCCCTCCCACATCCTGCTTGCACGTACACCGCGATCCTAACAGGCCTAACCCGATGCGTGCCTAAGTGTTGTGAGAGGTAAGTGGAAAGTCGCGGCCCACAAGACTAGTGCATCCAAGCTCAATCCAGCGATTTCCTAGTATTCCCTGTGTGAGCCAGGTGCTACATCCTACGTGCCATACGAGAGAAGCCAGCTGAACGCCTTGTCCAAAAGCAACTTACTTCGGAGATTTGAGCTCACCCTCAGTCACTCACAGTTGCACACTGCCTGCAGAAAGAGTTTCCAACATCTGAACCACAGCCGTTTGTCTGAGGTTTTAATACGCAAGTGGAATAAGCAGACCTGGAGGGTGTCTCCAGCTGCAGTGGAGTGGTATTCTGGGTAGCTCCTGGCTTAGAACACTGTTACGTTCTCAGTGCCCGAGGAACGCAGCTAGTGGAAATCTGGATTGTAGGCCTACTTCCTTGTGCGAGCTGAATTCAGGGCAAGACCCTCCCGCATCCTGACTGCCCGTAGAGGTAGGTCCCAGCATCCTTATGTTAGTTGCCGGAAGCGGTTGTGTGAACAGCATGTGGAAGTGACAGGATTCTCCTCAAGTGTATTTGATCTCAATACAGAGATTGCAAACGTCCTTGTTCACTGAGAGCGTAGCTCGGTCCTAGCTCCCATTAAAGTGTCTAGCAGACATCTGCCTGCAAAACATACACACTTCCGAGAGTTGAGCTTATGGACTGTCCCTCCCACATGCTGCCTGCATGTACACCGCGCTCCTAACAGGCCTAGCCCCGAAGCGTGGCTGAAGTGTTGTGAGAGGTAAGTGGAAAGTCGCGGCCCACAAGACTAGTGCATCCAAGCTCAATCCAGCGATTTCCTAGTATTCCCTGTGTGAGCCAGGTGCTACATCCTACGTGCCATACGAGAGAAGCTAGCTGAACGCCTTGTCCAAAAGCAACTTACTTCGGAGAGTTGAGCTCACCCTCAGTCCCTCACAGTTGCACACTGCCTGCAGAAAGAGTTTCCAACATCTGAACCACAGGCGTTTGTCAGAGGCTTGTGAGACGCAAGTGGAATAAGCAGACCTGGAGGGTGTCTCCAGCTGCAGTAGAGTGGTATTCTGTGTAGCTCCTGGCTTAGAACACTGTTACGTTCTCAGTGCCCGAGGAACGCAGCTAGTTGAAAGGCGGCTTGTAGGCGTGCTTCCTTTTGAGAGCTGAGTTCAGGGCAGGACCCTCCCGCATCCTGATTGCCCGTAGACGTAGGTCCCAGCATCCTTATGTTAGGCGCCAGAAGAGGTTGTGTGAAGAGCATGTGGAGGTGACAGGATTCTCCTCAAGTGTATCTGATCTCAATTCAGACATTGCAAACGTCCTTGTTCAATGAGAGTGTAGCTCGGTCCTAGCTCCCATCAAAGTGTCTAGCAGACATCTGCCGGCAAAGCATGCACACTTCCGAGAGTTGAGCTTATGAACTGTCCCTCCCACATCCTGCCTGCACGTACACCGCGCTAACAGGCCTAGCCCCGACGCGTGCCTGAAGTGTTGTGAGAGGTAAGTGGAAAGTCGCGGCCCACAAGACTAGTGCATCCAAGCTCAATCCAGCGATATTTCCTAGAATTCCCTGTGTGAGCCAGATGCTACATCCTACGTGCCATACAAGAGAAGCTAGCTGAACGCCTTGTCCAAAGCAACTTACTTCGGAGAGTTGAGCTCACCCTCAGTCCCTCACAGTTGCACACTGCCTGCAGAAAGAGTTTCCAACATCTGAACCACAGCCGTTTGTCAGAGGCTTGTGAGACGCAAGTGGAATAAGCAGACCTGGAGGGTGTCTCCAGCTGCAGTGGAGTGGTATTCAGGGTAGAGCCTGGCTTAGAATACTGTTACGTTCTCAGTGCCCGAGGAACGCAGCGAGTTGAAAGCTGGCTTGTAGGCTTGCTTCCTTGTGAGAGCTGAGTTCAGGGCAGGACCCTCCCGCTTTCTGACTCCCCATAGACGTGGGTCCCAACATCCTTTTGTTAGTTGCCGGAAGCGGTTGTGTGAAGAGCATGTGGAAGTGACAGGATTCTCCTCAAGTGTATCTGATCTCAATACAGACATTGCAAACGTCCTTGTTCACTGAGAGCGTAGCTCGGTCCTAGCTCCAATCAAAGTGTCTAGCAGACATCTGCCTGCAAAGCATACACACTTCCGAGAGTTGAGCTTATGGACTGTCCCTCCCACATCCTGCTTGCACGTACACCGCGATCCTAACAGGCCTAACCCGATGCGTGCCTAAGTGTTGTGAGAGGTAAGTGGAAAGTCGCGGCCCACAAGACTAGTGCATCCAAGCTCAATCCAGCGATTTCCTAGTATTCCCTGTGTGAGCCAGGTGCTACATCCTACGTGCCATACGAGAGAAGCAAGCTGAACGCCTTGTCCAAAAGCAACTTACTTCGGAGAGTTGAGCTCACCCTCAGTCAATCACAGTTGCACACTGCCTGCAGAAAGAGTTTCCAACATCTGAACCACAGTCTTTTGTCAGAGGCTTGTGAGACACAAGTGGAATAAGCAGACCTGGAGGGTGTCTCCACCTGCAGTGGAGTGGTATTCTGGGTAGCTCCTGGCTTAGAACACTGTTACGTTCTCAGTGCCCGAGGAACGCAGCGCGTTGAAAGCTGGCTTGTAGGCTTGCTTCCTTGTGAGAGCTGAGTTCAGGGCAGGACAGTCCCGCTTTCTGACTCCCCATAGACGTAGGTCCCAACATCCTTATGTTAGTTGCCGGAAGCGGTTGTGTGAAAAGCATGTGGAAGTGACAGGATTCTCCTCAAGTGTATCTGATCTCAATACAGACATTGCAAACGTCCTTGTTCACTGAGAGCGTAGCTCGGTCCTAGCTCCAATCAAAGTGTCTAGCAGACATCTGCCTGCAAAGCATACACACTTCCGAGAGTTGAGCTTATGGACTGTCCCTCCCACATCCTGCTTGCACGTACACCGCGATCCTAACAGGCCTAACCCGATGCGTGCCTAAGTGTTGTGAGAGGTAAGTGGAAAGTCGCGGCCCACAAGACTAGTGCATCCAAGCTCAATCCAGCGATTTCCTAGTATTCCCTGTGTGAGCCAGGTGCTACATCCTACGTGCCATACGAGAGAAGCTAGCTGAACGGCTTGTCCAAAAGCAACTTACTTCGGAGAGTTGAGCTCACCCTCAGTCAATCACAGTTGCACACTGCCTGCAGAAAGAGTTTCCAACATCTGAACCACAGTCTTTTGTCAGAGGCTTGTGAGACACAAGTGGAATAAGCAGACCTGGAGGGTGTCTCCACCTGCAGTGGAGTGGTATTCTGGGTAGCTCCTGGCTTAGAACACTGTTACGTTCTCAGTGCCCGAGGAACGCAGCGCGTTGAAAGCTGGCTTGTAGGCTTGCTTCCTTGTGAGAGCTGAGTTCAGGGCAGGACAGTCCCGCTTTCTGACTCCCCATAGACGTAGGTCCCAACATCCTTATGTTAGTTGCCGGAAGCGGTTGTGTGAAGAGCATGTGGAAGTGACAGGATTCTCCTCAAGTGTATCTGATCTCAATACAGACATTGCAAACGTCCTTGTTCACTGAGAGCGTAGCTCGGTCCTAGCTCCAATCAAAGTGTCTAGCAGACATCTGCCTGCAAAGCATACACACTTCCGAGAGTTGAGCTTATGGACTGTCCCTCCCACATCCTGCTTGCACGTACACCGCGATCCTAACAGGCCTAACCCGATGCGTGCCTAAGTGTTGTGAGAGGTAAGTGGAAAGTCGCGGCCCACAAGACTAGTGCATCCAAGCTCAATCCAGCGATTTCCTAGTATTCCCTGTGTGAGCCAGGTGCTACATCCTACGTGCCATACGAGAGAAGCTAGCTGAACGCCTTGTCCAAAAGCAACTTACTTCGGAGAGTTGAGCTCACCCTCAGTCAATCACAGTTGCACACTGCCTGCAGAAAGAGTTTCCAACATCTGAACCACAGTCTTTTGTCAGAGGCTTGTGAGACACAAGTGGAATAAGCAGACCTGGAGGGTGTCTCCACCTGCAGTGGAGTGGTATTCTGGGTAGCTCCTGGCTTAGAACACTGTTACGTTCTCAGTGCCCGAGGAACGCAGTGCGTTGAAAGCTGGCTTGTAGGCTTGCTTCCTTGTGAGAGCTGAGTTCAGGGCAGGACAGTCCCGCTTTCTGACTCCCCATAGACGTAGGTCCCAACATCCTTATGTTAGTTGCCGGAAGCGGTTGTGTGAAGAGCATGTGGAAGTGACAGGATTCTCCTCAAGTGTATCTGATCTCAATACAGACATTGCAAACGTCCTTGTTCACGGAGAGCATAGCTCGGTCCTAGCTCCAATCAAAGTGTCTAGCAGACATCTGCCTGCAAAGCATGCACACTTCCGAGAGTTGAGCTTATGGACTGTCCCTCCCACACCCTGCCTGCACGTACACCGCGCTCCTAACAGGCCTAGCCCCGATGCGTGCCTGAAGTGTTGTGAGAGGTAAGTGGAAAGTCGCGGCCCACAAGACTAGTGCATCCAAGCTCAATCCAGCGATTTCCTAGTATTCCCTGTGTGAGCCAGGTGCTACATCCTAAGTGCCATACGAGAGAAGCTAGCTGAACGCCTTGTCCAAAAGCAACTTACTTCGGAGAGTTGAGCTCACCCTCAGTCCGTCACAGTTGCACACTGCCTGCAGAAAGAGTTTCCAACATCTGAACCACAGCCGTTTGTGTGAGGTTGTGAGACGCAAGTGGAATAAGCAGACCTGGAGGGTGTCTCCAGCTGCAGTGGGGTGGTTTTCTGGGTAGCTCCTGGCTTAGAACACTGTTACGTTCTCAGTGCCCGAGGAACGCAGCTAGTGGAAATCTGGATTGTAGGCCTACTTCCTTGTTCGAGCTGAGGTCAGGGTAGGACCCTCCCGCATCCTGACTGCCCGTAGACGTAGGTCCCAGAATCCTTATGTTAGGAGCCGGAAGCGGTTGTGTGAAGAGCATGCGGAAGTGACAGGATTCTCCTCAAGTGTATCTGATCTCAGTTCAGACATTGCAAACGTCCTTGTTCAATGAGAGTGTAGCTCGGTCCTAGCTCCCATCAAAGTGTCTAGCAGACATCTGCCTGCAAAGCATGCACACTTCCGAGAGTTGAGCTTATGGACTGTCCCTCCCACATCCTGCCTGCACGTACACCGTGCTCCTAACAGGCCTAGCCCTGATGCGTGCCTGAAGTGTTGTGAGAGGTAAGTGGAAAGTCGCGGCCCACAAGACTAGTGCATCCAAGCTCAATCCAGCGATATTTCCTAGTATTCCCTGGTGAGCCAGGTGCTACATCGTATGTGCCATACAAGAGAAGCTAGCTGAACGCCTTGTCCAAAAGCAACTTACTGCGGAGAGTTCAGCTCATCCTCAGTCCCTCACAGTTGCACACTGCCTGCAAAAAGAGTTTCCAACATCTGAACCACAGGCGTTTGTCAGAGGCTTGTGAGACGCAAGTGGAATAAGCAGACCTGGAGGGTGTCTCCAGCTGCAGTGGAGTGGTATTCTGGGTAGCTCCTGGCTTAGAACACTGTTACGTTCTCAGTGCCCGAGGAACGCAGCTAGTTGAAAGCTGGCTTGTAGGCTTGCTTCCTTGTGAGAGCTGAGTTCAGGGCAGGACCCTCCCGCTTTCTGACTCCCCATAGACGTAGGTCCCAACATCCTTATGTTAGTTGCCGGAAGCGGTTGTGTGAAGAGCATGTGGAAGTGACAGGATTCTCCTCAAGTGTATCTGATCTCAATACAGACATTGCAAACGTCCTTGTTCACTGAGAGCGTAGCTCGGTCCTAGCTCCAATCAAAGTGTCTAGCAGACATCTGCCTACAAAGCATGCACACTTCCGAGAGTTGAGCTTATGGACTGTCCCTCCCACATCCTGCTTGCACGTACACCGCGATCCTTACAGGCCTAACCCGATGCGTGCCTAAGTGTTGTGAGAGGTAAGTGGAAAGTCGTGGCCCACAAGACTAGTGCATCCAAGCTCAATCCAGCGATTTCCTAGTATTCCCTGTGTTAGCCAGGTGCTACATCCTACGTGCCATACGAGAGAAGCTAGCTGAACGCCTTGTCCAAAAGCAACTTACTTCGGAGATTTGAGCTCACCCTTAGTCCGTCACAGTTGCACACTGCCTGCAGAAAGAGTTTCCAACATCTGAACCACAGCCGTTTGTCTGAGGTTGTGAGACGCAAGTGGAATAAGCAGACCTGGAGGGTGTCTCCTGCTGCAGTGGGGTGGTATTCTGGGTAGCTCCTGGCTTAGAACACTGTTACGTTCTCAGTGCCCGAGGAACGCAGCTAGTGGAAATCTGGATTGTAGGCCTACTTCCTTGTGCGAGCTGAGTTCAGGGTAGGACCCTCCCGCATCCTGACTGCCCGTAGACGTAGGTCCCAGCATCCTGATGTTAGGCGCCGGAAGCGGTTGTGTGAAGAGCATGCGGAAGTGACAGGATTCTCCTCAAGTGTATCTGATCTCAATACAGACATTGCAAACGTCCTTGTTCACTGAGAGCGTAGCTCGGTGCTAGCTCCCATCAAAGTGTCTAGCAGACATCTGCCTGCAAAGCATGCACACTTCCGAGAGTTGAGCTTATGGACTGTCCCTCCCACATCCTGCCTGCACGTACACCGCGCTCCTAACAGGCCTAGCCCCGACGCGTGCCTGAAGTGTTTTGAGAGGTAAGTGGAAAGTCGCGGCCCACAAGACTAGTGCATCCAAGCTCAATCCAGCGATTTCCTAGTATTCCCTGTGTGAGCCAGATGCTACATCCTACGTGCCATACGAGAGAAGCTAGCTGAACGCCTTGTCCAAAAGCAACTTACTTCGGAGAGTTGAGCTCACCCTCAGTCCCTCACAGTTGCACACTGCCTGCAGAAAGAGTTTCCAACATCTGAACCACAGGCGTTTGTCAGAGGCTTGTGAGACGCAAGTGGAATAAGCATACCTCGAGGGTGTCTCCAGCTGCAGTGGAGTGGTATTCTTGGTAGCTCCTGGCTTAGAACACTGTTACGTTCTCAGTGCCCGAGGAACGCAGCTAGTTGAAAGCTGGCTTGTAGGCTTGCTTCCTTGTGAGAGCTGAGTTCAGGGCAGGACCCTCCCGCTTTCTGACTCCCCATAGACGTAGGTCCCAACATCCTTATGTTAGTTGCCGGAAGCGGTTGTGTGAAGAGCATGTGGAAGTGACAGGATTCTCCTCAAGTGTATCTGATCTCAATACAGACATTGCAAACGTCCTTGTTCACTGAGAGCGTAGCTCGGTCCTAGCTCCAATCAAAGTGTCTAGCAGACATCTGCCTGCAAAGCATACACACTTCCGAGAGTTGAGCTTATGGACTGTCCCTCCCACATCCTGCTTGCACGTACACCGCGATCCTAACAGGCCTAACCCGATGCGTGCCTAAGTGTTGTGAGAGGTAAGTGGAAAGTCGCGGCCCACAAGACTAGTGCATCCAAGCTCAATCCAGCGATTTCCTAGTATTCCCTGTGTGAGCCAGGTGCTACATCCTACGTGCCATACGAGAGAAGCTAGCTGAACGCCTTGTCCAAAAGCAACTTACTTCGGAGACTTGAGCTCACCCTCAGTCCGTCACAGGTGCACACTGCCTGCAGAAAGAGTTTCCAACATCTGAACCACAGCCGTTTGTCTGAGGTTGTGAGACGCAAGTGGAATAAGCAGACCTGGAGGGTGTCTCCAGCTGCAGTGGAGTGGTATTCTGGGTAGCTCCTGGCTTAGAACACTGTTACGTTCTCAGTGCCCGAGGAACGCAGCTAGTGGAAATCTGGATTGTAGGCCTACTTCCTTGTGCGAGCTGAGTTCAGGGCAGGACCCTCCCGCATCCTGACTGCCCGTAGACGTAGGTCCCAGCATCCTTATGTTAGGAGCCGGAAGCGGTTGTGTGAAGAGCATGCGGAAGTGACAGGATTCTCCTCAAGTGTATCTGATCTCAATACAGACATTGCAAACGTCCTTCTTCAATGAGAGCGTAGCCCGGTCCTAGCTCCTATCAAAGTGTCTAGCAGACATCTGCCTGCAAAGCATGCACACTTCCGAGAGTTGAGCTTATGGACTGTCCCTCCCACATCCTGCCTGCACGTACACCGTGCTCCTAACAGGCCTAGCCCCGATGCGTGCCTGAAGTGTTGTGAGAGGTAAGTGGAAAGTCGCGGCCCACAAGACTAGTGCATCCAAGCTCAATCCAGCGATATTTCCTAGGATTCCCTGGTGAGCCAGGTGCTACATCGTATGTGCCATACAAGAGAAGCTAGCTGAACGCCTTGTCCAAAAGCAACTTACTTCGGAGAGTTCAGCTCATCCTCAGTCCCTCACAGTTGCACACTGCCTGCAAAAAGAGTTTCCAACATCTGAACCACAGGCGTTTGTCAGAGGCTTGTGAGACGCAAGTGGAATAAGCAGACCTGGAGGGTGTCTCCAGCTGCAGTGTAGTGGTATTCTGGGTAGCTCCTGGCTTAGAACACTGTTACGTTCTCAGTGCCCGAGGAACGCAGCTAGTTGAAAGCTGGCTTGTAGGCTTGCTTCCTTGTGAGAGCTGAGTTCAGGGCAGGACCCTCCCGCTTTATGACTCCCCATAGACGTAGGTCCCAACATCCTTATGTTAGTTGCCGGAAGCGGTTGTGTGAAGAGCATGTGGAAGTGACAGGATTCTCCTCAAGTGTATCTGATCTCAATACAGACATTGCAACCGTCCTTGTTCACTGAGAGCGTTGCTCGGTCCTCGCTCCAATCAAAGTGTCTAGCAGACATCTGCCTGCAAAGCATACACACTTCCGAGAGTTGAGCTTATGGACTGTCCCTCCCACATCCTGCTTGCACGTACACCGCGATCCTAACAGGCCTAACCCGATGCGTGCCTAAGTGTTGTGAGAGGTAAGTGGAAAGTCGCGGCCCACAAGACTAGTGCATCCAAGCTCAATCCAGCGATTTCCTAGTATTCCCTGTGTGAGTCAGGTGCTACATCCTAAGTGCCATACGAGAGAAGCTAGCTGAACGCCTTGTCCAAAAGCAACTTACTTCGGAGATTTGAGCTCACCCTCAGTCCGTCACAGTTGCACACTGCCTGCAGAAATAGTTTCCAACATCTGAACCACAGTCTTTTGTCAGAGGCTTGTGAGACGCAAGTGGAATAAGCAGACCTGGAGGGTGTCTCCAGCTGCAATGGAGTGGTATTCTGGGTAGCTCCTGGCTTAGAACACTGTTACGTTCTCAGTGCCCGAGGAACGCAGCGAGTTGAAAGCTGGCTTGTAGGCTTGCTTCCTTGTGAGAGCTGAGTTCAGGGCAGGACCCTCCCGCTTTCTGACTCCCCATAGACGTAGGTCCCAACATCCTTATGTAAGTTGCCGGAAGCGGTTGTGTGAAGAGCATGTGGAAGTGACAGGATTCTCCTCAAGTGTATCTGATCTCAATACAGACATTGCAAACGTCCTTGTTCACTGAGAGCGTAGCTCGGTCCTAGCTCCAATCAAAGTGTCTAGCAGACATCTGCCTGCAAAACATACACACTTCCGAGAGTTGAGCTTATGGACTGTCCCTCCCACATCCTGCCTGCACGTCCACCGCGCTCCTAACAGGCCTAGCCCCGATGCGTGCCTGAAGTGTTGTGAGAGGTATGTGGAAAGTCGCGGCCCACAAGACTAGTGCATCCAAGCTCAATCCAGCGATTTCCTAGTATTCCCTGTGTGAGTCAGGTGCTACATCCTAAGTGCCATACGAGAGAAGCTAGCTGAACGCCTTGTCCAAAAGCAACTTACTTCGGAGATTTGAGCTCACCCTCAGTCCGTCACAGTTGCACACTGCCTGCAGAAATAGTTTCCAACATCTGAACCACAGTCTTTTGTCAGAGGCTTGTGAGACGCCAGTGGAATAAGCAGACCTGGAGGGTGTCTCCAGCTGCAGTGGAGTTGTATTCTGGGTAGCTCCTGGCTTAGAACACTGTTACGTTCTCAGTGCCCGAGGAACGCAGCTAGTTGAAAGCTGGCTTGTAGGCTTGCTTCCTTGTGAGAGCTGAGTTCAGGGCAGGACCCTCCCGCTTTCTGACTCCCCATAGACGTAGGTCCCAACATCCTTATGTTAGTTGCCAGAAGCGGTTGTGTGAAGAGCATGTGGAAGTGACAGGATTCTCCTCAAGTGTATCTGATCTCAATACAGACATTGCAAACGTCCTTGTTCACTGAGAGCGTAGCTCGGTCCTCGCTCCAATCAAAGTGTCTAGCAGACATCTGCCTGCAAAGCATACACACTTCCGAGAGTTGAGCTTATGGACTGTCCCTCCCACATCCTGCTTGCACGTACACCGCGATCCTAACAGGCCTAACCCGATGCGTGCCTAAGTGTTGTGAGAGGTAAGTGGAAAGTCGCGGCCCACAAGACTAGTGCATCCAAGCTCAATCCAGCGATTTCCTAGTATTCCCTGTGTGAGCCAGGTGCTACATCCTACGTGCCATACGAGAGAAGCCAGCTGAACGCCTTGTCCAAAAGCAACTTACTTCGGAGATTTGAGCTCACCCTTCGTCCGTCACAGTTGCACACTGCCTGCAGAAAGAGTTTCCAACATCTGAACCACAGCCGTTTGTCTGAGGTTGTGAGACGCAAGTGGAATAAGCAGACCTGGAGGGTGTCTCCAGCTGCAGTGGGGTGGTATTCTGGGTAGCTCCTGGCTTAGAACACTGTTACGTTCTCAGTGCCCGAGGAACGCAGCTAGTTGAAAGCTGGCTTGTAGGCGTGCTTTCTTGTGCGAGCTGAGTTCAGGGCAGGACCCTCCCGCGTCCTGACTGCCCGTAGATGTAGGTCCCAGCATCCTGATGTTAGGCGCCGGAAGCAGTTGTGTGAAGAGCATGCGGAAGTGACAGGATTCTCCTCAAGTGTATCTGATCTCAATACAGACATTGCAAACGTCCTTGTTCACTGAGAGCGTAGCTCGGTCCTAGCTCCCATCAAAGTGTCTAGCAGACATCTGCCTGCAAAGCATACACACTTCCGAGAGTGGAGCTTATGGACTGTCCCTTCCACATCCTGCTTGCAGGTACACCGCGATCCTAACAGGCCTAGCCCCGAAACGTGCCTGAAGTGTTGTGAGAGGTAAGTGGAAAGTCGCGGCCCACAAGACTAGTGCATCCAAGCTCAATCCAGCGATTTCCTAGTATTCCCTGTGTGAGCCAGGTGCTACATCCTACGTGCCATACGAGAGAAGCTAGCTGAACGCCTTGTCCAAAAGCAACTTACTTCGGAGAGTTGAGCTCACCCTCAGTCCCTAACAGTTGCACACTGCCTGTAGAAAGAGTTTCCAACATCTGAACCACAGCCGTTTTTCAGAGGCTTGTGAGACGCAAGTGGAATAAGCAGACCTGGAGGGTGTCTCCAGCTGCAGTAGAGTGGTATTCTGTGTAGCTCCTGGCTTAGAACACTGTTACGTTCTCAGTGCCCGAGGAACGCAGCTAGTTGAAAGGTGGCTTGTAGGCGTGCTTCCTTTTGAGAGCTGAGTTCAGGGCAGGACCCTCCCGCATCCTGATTGCCCGTAGACGTAGGCCCCAGCATCCTTATGTTAGGCGCCAGAAGAGGTTGTGTGAAGAGCATGTGGAGGTGACAGGATTCTCCTCAAGTGTATCTGGTCTCAATTCAGACATTGCAAACGTCCTTGTTCAATGAGAGTGTAGCTCGGTCCTAGCTCCCATCAAAGTGTCTAGCAGACATCTGCCTGCAAAGCATGCACACTTCCGAGAGTTGAGCTTATGGACTGTCCCTCCCACATCCTGCCTGCACGTACACCGCGCTAACAGGCCTAGCCCCGATGCGTGCCTGAGGTGTTGTGAGAGGTAAGTGGAAAGTCGCGGCCCACAAGACTAGTGCATCCAAGCTCAATCCAGCGATATTTCCTAGTATTCCCTGGTGAGCCAGGTGCTACATCGTATGTGCCATACAAGAGAAGCTAGCTGAACGCCTTGTCCAAAAGCAACTTACTGCGGAGAGTTCAGCTCACCCTCAGTCACTCACAGTTGCACACTGCCTGCAGAAAGAGTTTCCAACATCTGAACCACAGGCGTTTGTCAGAGGCTTGTGAGACGCAAGTGGAATAAGCAGACCTGGAGGGTGTCTCCAGCTGCAGTGGAGTGGTATTCTGGGTAGCTCCTGCCTTAGAACACTGTTACGTTCTCAGTGCCCGAGGAACGCAGCTAGTGGAAATCTGGATTGTAGGCCTACTTCCTTGTGCGAGCTGAGTTCAGGATAGGACCCTCCCGCATCCTGACTGCCCGTAGACGTAGGTCCCAGCATCCTTATGTTAGGAGCCGGAAGCGGTTGTGTGAAGAGCATGCGGAAGTAACAGGATTCTCCTCAAGTGTATCTGATCTCAATTCAGACATTGCAAACGTCCTTGTTCAATGAGAGTGTAGCTCGGTCCTAGCTCCCATCAAAGTGTCTAGCAGACATCTGCCTTCAAAGCATGCACACTTCCGAGAGTTGAGCTTATGGACTGTCCCTCCCACATCCTGCCTGCACGTACACCGTGCTCCTAACAGGCCTAGCCCCGATGCGTGCCTGAAGTGTTGTGAGAGGTAAGTGGAAAGTCGCGGCCCACAAGACTAGTGCATCCAAGCTCAATCCAGCGATATTTCCTAGTATTCCCTGGTGAGCCTGGTGCTACATCGTATGTGCCATACAAGAGAAGCTAGCTGAACGCCTTGTCCAAAAGCAACTTACTGCGGAGAGTTCAGCTCATCCTCAGTCCCTCACAGTTGCACACTGCCTGCAAAAAGAGTTTCCAACATCTGAACCACAGGCGTTTGTCAGAGGCTTGTGAGACGCAAGTGGAATAAGCAGACCTGGAGGGTGTCTCCAGCTGCAGTGGAGTGGTATTCTGGGTAGCTCCTGGCTTAGAACACTGTTACGTTCTCAGTGCCCGAGGAACGCAGCTAGTTGAAAGCTGGCTTGTAGGCTTGCTTCCTTGTGAGAGCTGAGTTCAGGACAGGACCCTCCCGCTTTCTGACTCCCCATAGACGTAGGTCCCAACATCCTTATGTTAGTTGCCGGAAGCGGTTGTGTGAAGAGCATGTGGAAGTGACAGGATTCTCCTCAAGTGTATCTGATCTCAATACAGACATTGCAAACGTCCTTGTTCACTGAGAGCGTAGCTCGGTCCTCGCTCCAATCAAAGTGTCTAGCAGACATCTGCCTGCAAAGCATACACACTTCCGAGAGTTGAGCTTATGGACTGTCCCTCCCACATCCTGCTTGCACGTACACCGCGATCCTAACAGGCCTAACCCGATGCGTGCCTAAGTGTTGTGAGAGGTAAGTGGAAAGTCGCGGCCCACAAGACTAGTGCATCCAAGCTCAATCCAGCGATTTCCTAGTATTCCCTGTGTGAGCCAGGTGCTACATCCTACGTGCCATACGAGAGAAGCCAGCTGAACGCCTTGTCCAAAAGCAACTTACTTCGGAGATTTGAGCTCACCCTCAGTCACTCACAGTTGCACACTGCCTGCAGAAAGAGTTTCCAACATCTGAACCACAGCCGTTTGTCTGAGGTTTTAATACGCAAGTGGAATAAGCAGACCTGGAGGGTGTCTCCAGCTGCAGTGGAGTGGTATTCTGGGTAGCTCCTGGCTTAGAACACTGTTACGTTCTCAGTGCCCGAGGAACGCAGCTAGTGGAAATCTGGATTGTAGGCCTACTTCCTTGTGCGAGCTGAATTCAGGGCAAGACCCTCCCGCATCCTGACTGCCCGTAGAGGTAGGTCCCAGCATCCTTATGTTAGTTGCCGGAAGCGGTTGTGTGAACAGCATGTGGAAGTGACAGGATTCTCCTCAAGTGTATTTGATCTCAATACAGAGATTGCAAACGTCCTTGTTCACTGAGAGCGTAGCTCGGTCCTAGCTCCCATTAAAGTGTCTAGCAGACATCTGCCTGCAAAACATACACACTTCCGAGAGTTGAGCTTATGGACTGTCCCTCCCACATGCTGCCTGCACGTACACCGCGCTCCTAACAGGCCTAGCCCCGAAGCGTGGCTGAAGTGTTGTGAGAGGTAAGTGGAAAGTCGCGGCCCACAAGACTAGTGCATCCAAGCTCAATCCAGCGATTTCCTAGTATTCCCTGTGTGAGCCAGGTGCTACATCCTACGTGCCATATGAGAGAAGCTAGCTGAACGCCTTGTCCAAAAGCAACTTACTTCGGAGAGTTGAGCTCACCCTCAGTCCCTCACAGTTGCACACTGCCTGCAGAAAGAGTTTCCAACATCTGAACCACAGGCGTTTGTCAGAGGCTTGTGAGACGCAAGTGGAATAAGCAGACCTGGAGGGTGTCTCCAGCTGCAGTAGAGTGGTATTCTGTGTAGCTCCTGGCTTAGAACACTGTTACGTTCTCAGTGCCCGAGGAACGCAGCTAGTTGAAAGGCGGCTTGTAGGCGTGCTTCCTTTTGAGAGCTGAGTTCAGGGCAGGACCCTCCCGCATCCTGATTGCCCGTAGACGTAGGTCCCAGCATCCTTATGTTAGGCGCCAGAAGAGGTTGTGTGAAGAGCATGTGGAGGTGACAGGATTCTCCTCAAGTGTATCTGATCTCAATTCAGACATTGCAAACGTCCTTGTTCAATGAGAGTGTAGCTCGGTCCTAGCTCCCATCAAAGTGTCTAGCAGACATCTGCCGGCAAAGCATGCACACTTCCGAGAGTTGAGCTTATGGACTGTCCCTCCCACATCCTGCCTGCAGGTACACCGCGCTAACAGGCCTAGCCCCGACGCGTGCCTGAAGTGTTGTGAGAGGTAAGTGGAAAGTCGCGGCCCACAAGACTAGTGCATCCAAGCTCAATCCAGCGATATTTCCTAGAATTCCCTGTGTGAGCCAGATGCTACATCCTACGTGCCATACAAGAGAAGCTAGCTGAACGCCTTGTCCAAAGCAACTTACTTCGGAGAGTTGAGCTCACCCTCAGTCCCTCACAGTTGCACACTGCCTGCAGAAAGAGTTTCCAACATCTGAACCACAGCCGTTTGTCAGAGGCTTGTGAGACGCAAGTGGAATAAGCAGACCTGGAGGGTGTCTCCAGCTGCAGTGGAGTGGTATTCAGGGTAGAGCCTGGCTTAGAATACTGTTACGTTCTCAGTGCCCGAGGAACGCAGCGAGTTGAAAGCTGGCTTGTAGGCTTGCTTCCTTGTGAGAGCTGAGTTCAGGGCAGGACCCTCCCGCTTTCTGACTCCCCATAGACGTGGGTCCCAACATCCTTTTGTTAGTTGCCGGAAGCGGTTGTGTGAAGAGCATGTGGAAGTGACAGGATTCTCCTCAAGTGTATCTGATCTCAATACAGACATTGCAAACGTCCTTGTTCACTGAGAGCGTAGCTCGGTCCTAGCTCCAATCAAAGTGTCTAGCAGACATCTGCCTGCAAAGCATACACACTTCCGAGAGTTGAGCTTATGGACTGTCCCTCCCACACCCTGCCTGCACGTACACCGCGCTCCTAACAGGCCTAGCCCCGATGCGTGCCTGAAGTGTTGTGAGAGGTAAGTGGAAAGTCGCGGCCCACAAGACTAGTGCATCCAAGCTCAATCCAGCGATTTCCTAGTATTCCCTGTGTGAGTCAGGTGCTACATCCTAAGTGCCATACGAGAGAAGCTAGCTGAACGCCTTGTCCAAAAGCAACTTACTTCGGAGATTTGAGCTCACCCTCAGCCCGTCACAGTTGCACACTGCCTGCAGAAATAGTTTCCAACATCTGAACCACAGTCTTTTGTCAGAGGCTTGTGAGACGCAAGTGGAATAAGCAGACCTGGAGGGTGTCTCCAGCTGCAGTGGAGTGGTATTCTGGGTAGCTCCTGGCTTAGAACACTGTTACGTTCTCAGTGCCCGAGGAACGCAGCGAGTTGAAAGCTGGCTTGTAGGCTTGCTTCCTTGTGAGAGCTGAGTTCAGGGCAGGACCCTCCCGCTTTCTGACTCCCCATAGACGTAGGTCCCAACATCCTTATGTTAGTTGCCGGAAGCGGTTGTGTGAAGAGCATGTGGAAGTGACAGGATTCTCCTCAAGTGTATCTGATCTCAATACAGATATTGCAAACGTCCTTGTTCACTGAGAGCGTAGCTCGGTCCTAGCTCCAATCAAAGTGTCTAGCAGACATCTGCCTGCAAAGCATACACACTTCCGAGAGTTGAGCTTATGGACTGTCCCTCCCACATCCTGCTTGCACGTACACCGCGATCCTAACAGGCCTAACCCGATGCGTGCCTAAGTGTTGTGAGAGGTAAGTGGAAAGTCGCGGCCCACAACACTAGTGCATCCAAGCTCAATCCAGCGATTTCCTAGTATTCCCTGTGTGAGCCAGGTGCTACATCCTACGTGCCATACGAGAGAAGCTAGCTGAACGCCTTGTCCAAAAGCAACTTACTTCGGAGAGTTGAGCTCACCCTCAGTCAATCCCAGTTGCACACTCCCTGCAGAAAGAGTTTCCAACATCTGAACCACAGTCTTTTGTCAGAGGCTTGTGAGACGCAAGTGGAATAAGCAGACCTGGAGGGTGTCTCCAGCTGCAGTGGAGTGGTATTCTGGGTAGCTCCTGGCTTAGAACACTGTTACGTTCTCAGTGCCCGAGGAACGCAGCGCGTTGAAAGCTGGCTTGTAGGCTTGCTTCCTTGTGAGAGCTGAGTTCAGGGCAGGACATTCCCGCTTTCTGACTCCCCATAGACGTAGGTCCCAACATCCTTATGTTAGTTGCCGGAAGCGGTTGTGTGAAGAGCATGTGGAAGTGACAGGATTCTCCTCAAGTGTATCTGATCTCAATACAGACATTGCAAACGTCCTTGTTCACTGAGAGCGTAGCTCGGTCCTCGCTCCCATCAAAGTGTCTAGCAGACATCTGCCTGCAAAGCATACACACTTCCGAGAGTTGAGCTTATGGACTGTCCCTCCCACATCCTGCTTGCACGTACACCGCGATCCTAACAGGCCTAACCCGATGCGTGCCTAAGTGTTGTGAGAGGTAAGTGGAAAGTCGCGGCCCACAAGACTAGTGCATCCAAGCTCAATCCAGCGATTTCCTAGTATTCCCTGTGTGAGCCAGGTGCTACATCCTACGTGCCATACGAGAGAAGCCAGCTGAACGCCTTGTCCAAAAGCAACTTACTTCGGAGATTTGAGCTCACCCTCAGTCACTCACAGTTGCACACTGCCTGCAGAAAGAGTTTCCAACATCTGAACCACAGCCGTTTGTCTGAGGTTTTGAGACGCAAGTGGAATAAGCAGACCTGGAGGGTGTCTCCAGCTGCAGTGGAGTGGTATTCTGGGTAGCTCCTGGCTTAGAACACTGTTACGTTCTCAGTGCCCGAGGAACGCAGCTAGTGGAAATCTGGATTGTAGGCCTACTTCCTTGTGCGAGCTGAATTCAGGGCAAGACCCTCCCGCATCCTGACTGCCCGTAGAGGTAGGTCCCAGCATCCTTATGTTAGTTGCCGGAAGCGGTTGTGTGAACAGCATGTGGAAGTGACAGGATTCTCCTCAAGTGTATTTGATCTCAATACAGAGATTGCAAACGTCCTTGTTCACTGAGAGCGTAGCTCGGTCCTAGCTCCCATTAAAGTGTCTAGCAGACATCTGCCTGCAAAACATACACACTTCCGAGAGTTGAGCTTATGGACTGTCCCTCCCACATCCTGCCTGCACGTACACCGCGCTCCTAACAGGCCTAGCCCCGAAGCGTGGCTGAAGTGTTGTGAGAGGTAAGTGGAAAGTCGCGGCCCACAAGACTAGTGCATCCAAGCTCAATCCAGCGATTTCCTAGTATTCCCTGTGTGAGCCAGGTGCTACATCCTACGTGCCATACGAGAGAAGCTAGCTGAACGCCTTGTCCAAAAGCAACTTACTTCGGAGAGTTGAGCTCACCCTCAGTCCCTCACAGTTGCACACTGCCTGCAGAAAGAGTTTCCAACATCTGAACCACAGGCGTTTGTCAGAGGCTTGTGAGACGCAAGTGGAATAAGCAGACCTGGAGGGTGTCTCCAGCTGCAGTAGAGTGGTATTCTGTGTAGCTCCTGGCTTAGAACACTGTTACGTTCTCAGTGCCCGAGGAACGCAGCTAGTTGAAAGGCGGCTTGTAGGCGTGCTTCCTTTTGAGAGCTGAGTTCAGGGCAGGACCCTCCCGCATCCTGATTGCCCGTAGACGTAGGTCCCAGCATCCTTATGTTAGGCGCCAGAAGAGGTTGTGTGAAGAGCATGTGGAGGTGACAGGATTCTCCTCAAGTGTATCTGATCTCAATTCAGACATTGCAAACGTCCTTGTTCAATGAGAGTGTAGCTCGGTCCTAGCTCCCATCAAAGTGTCTAGCAGACATCTGCCGGCAAAGCATGCACACTTCCGAGAGTTGAGCTAATGGACTGTCCCTCCCACATCCTGCCTGCACGTACACCGCGCTAACAGGCCTAGCCCCGACGCGTGCCTGAAGTGTTGTGAGAGGTAAGTGGAAAGTCGCGGCCCACAAGACTAGTGCATCCAAGCTCAATCCAGCGATTTCCTAGTATTCCCTGTGTGAGCCAGGTGCCACATCCTACGTGCCATACGAGAGAAGCTAGCTGAACGCCTTGTCCAAAAGCAACTTACTTCGGAGAGTTGAGCTCACCCTCAGTCAATCCCAGTTGCACACTCCCTGCAGAAAGAGTTTCCAACATCTGAACCACAGTCTTTTGTCAGAGGCTTGTGAGACGCAAGTGGAATAAGCAGACCTGGAGGGTGTCTCCAGCTGCAGTGGAGTGGTATTCTGGGTAGCTCCTGGCATAGAACACTGTTACGTTCTCAGTGCCCGAGGAACGCAGCGCGTTGAAAGCTGGCTTGTAGGCTTGCTTCCTTGTGAGAGCTGAGTTCAGGGCAGGACATTCCCGCTTTCTGACTCCCCATAGACGTCGGTCCCAACATCCTTATGTTAGTTGCCGGAAGCGGTTGTGTGAAGAGCATGTGGAAGTGACAGGATTCTCCTCAAGTGTATCTGATCTCAATACAGACATTGCAAACGTCCTTGTTCACGGAGAGCATAGCTCGGTCCTAGCTCCAATCAAAGTGTCTAGCAGACATCTGCCTGCAAAGCATGCACACTTCCGAGAGTTGAGCTTATGGACTGTCCCTCCCACACCCTGCCTGCACGTACACCGCGCTCCTAACAGGCCTAGCCCCGATGCGTGCCTGAAGTGTTGTGAGAGGTAAGTGGAAAGTCGCGGCCCACAAGACTAGTGCATCCAAGCTCAATCCAGCGATTTCCTAGTATTCCCTGTGTGAGCCAGGTGCTACTTCCTAAGTGCCATACGAGAGAAGCTAGCTGAACGCCTTGTCCAAAAGCAACTTACTTCGGAGAGTTGAGCTCACCCTCAGTCCGTCACAGTTGCACACTGCCTGCAGAAAGAGTTTCCAACATCTGAACCACAGCCGTTTGTGTGAGGTTGTGAGACGCAAGTGGAATAAGCAGACCTGGAGGGTGTCTCCAGCTGCAGTGGGGTGGTTTTCTGGGTAGCTCCTGGCTTAGAACACTGTTACGTTCTCAGTGCCCGAGGAACGCAGCTAGTGGAAATCTGGATTGTAGGCCTACTTCCTTGTTCGAGCTGAGTTCAGGGTAGGACCCTCCCGCATCCTGACTGCCCGTAGACGTAGGTCCCAGCATCCTTATGTTAGGAGCCGGAAGCGGTTGTGTGAAGAGCATGCGGAAGTGACAGGATTCTCCTCAAGTGTATCTGATCTCAGTTCAGACATTGCAAACGTCCTTGTTCAATGAGAGTGTAGCTCGGTCCTAGCTCCCATCAAAGTGTCTAGCAGACATCTGCCTGCAAAGCATGCACACTTCCGAGAGTTGAGCTTATGGACTGTCCCTCCCACATCCTGCCTGCACGTACACCATGCTCCTAACAGGCCTAGCCCCGATGCGTGCCTGAAGTGTTGTGAGAGGTAAGTGGAAAGTCGCGGCCCACAAGACTAGTGCATCCAAGCTCAATCCAGCGATATTTCCTAGTATTCCCTGGTGAGCCAGGTGCTACATCGTATGTGCCATACAAGAGAAGCTAGCTGAACGCCTTGTCCAAAAGCAACTTACTGCGGAGAGTTCAGCTCATCCTCAGTCCCTCACAGTTGCACACTGCCTGCAGAAAGAGTTTCCAACATCTGAACCACAGGCGTTTGTCAGAGGCTTGTGAGACGCAAGTGGAATAAGAAGACCTGGAGGGTGTCTCCAGCTGCAGTAGAGTGGTATTCTGTGTAGCTCCTGGCTTAGAACACTGTTACGTTCTCAGTGCCCGAGGAACGCAGCTAGTTGAAAGGCGGCTTGTAGGCGTGCTTCCTTTTGAGAGCTGAGTTCAGGGCAGGACCCTCCCGCATCCTGATTGCCCGTAGACGTAGGTCCCAGCATCCTTATGTTAGGCGCCAGAAGAGGTTGTGTGAAGAGCATGTGGAGGTGACAGGATTCTCCTCAAGTGTATCTGATCTCAATTCAGACATTGCAAACGTCCTTGTTCAATGAGAGTGTAGCTCGGTCCTAGCTCCCATCAAAGTGTCTAGCAGACATCTGCCGGCAAAGCATGCACACTTCCGAGAGTTGAGCTAATGGACTGTCCCTCCCACATCCTGCCTGCACGTACACCGCGCTAACAGGCCTAGCCCCGACGCGTGCCTGAAGTGTTGTGAGAGGTAAGTGGAAAGTCGCGGCCCACAAGACTAGTGCATCCAAGCTCAATCCAGCGATTTCCTAGTATTCCCTGTGTGAGCCAGGTGCCACATCCTACGTGCCATACGAGAGAAGCTAGCTGAACGCCTTGTCCAAAAGCAACTTACTTCGGAGAGTTGAGCTCACCCTCAGTCAATCCCAGTTGCACACTCCCTGCAGAAAGAGTTTCCAACATCTGAACCACAGTCTTTTGTCAGAGGCTTGTGAGACGCAAGTGGAATAAGCAGACCTGGATGGTGTCTCCAGCTGCAGTGGAGTGGTATTCTGGGTAGCTCCTGGCATAGAACACTGTTACGTTCTCAGTGCCCGAGGAACGCAGCGCGTTGAAAGCTGGCTTGTAGGCTTGCTTCCTTGTGAGAGCTGAGTTCAGGGCAGGACATTCCCGCTTTCTGACTCCCCATAGACGTCGGTCCCAACATCCTTATGTTAGTTGCCGGAAGCGGTTGTGTGAAGAGCATGTGGAAGTGACAGGATTCTCCTCAAGTGTATCTGATCTCAATACAGACATTGCAAACGTCCTTGTTCACGGAGAGCATAGCTCGGTCCTAGCTCCAATCAAAGTGTCTAGCAGACATCTGCCTGCAAAGCATGCACACTTCCGAGAGTTGAGCTTATGGACTGTCCCTCCCACACCCTGCCTGCACGTACACCGCGCTCCTAACAGGCCTAGCCCCGATGCGTGCCTGAAGTGTTGTGAGAGGTAAGTGGAAAGTCGCGGCCCACAAGACTAGTGCATCCAAGCTCAATCCAGCGATTTCCTAGTATTCCCTGTGTGAGCCAGGTGCTACTTCCTAAGTGCCATACGAGAGAAGCTAGCTGAACGCCTTGTCCAAAAGCAACTTACTTCGGAGAGTTGAGCTCACCCTCAGTCCGTCACAGTTGCACACTGCCTGCAGAAAGAGTTTCCAACATCTGAACCACAGCCGTTTGTGTGAGGTTGTGAGACGCAAGTGGAATAAGCAGACCTGGAGGGTGTCTCCAGCTGCAGTGGGGTGGTTTTCTGGGTAGCTCCTGGCTTAGAACACTGTTACGTTCTCAGTGCCCGAGGAACGCAGCTAGTGGAAATCTGGATTGTAGGCCTACTTCCTTGTTCGAGCTGAGTTCAGGGTAGGACCCTCCCGCATCCTGACTGCCCGTAGACGTAGGTCCCAGCATCCTTATGTTAGGAGCCGGAAGCGGTTGTGTGAAGAGCATGCGGAAGTGACAGGATTCTCCTCAAGTGTATCTGATCTCAGTTCAGACATTGCAAACGTCCTTGTTCAATGAGAGTGTAGCTCGGTCCTAGCTCCCATCAAAGTGTCTAGCAGACATCTGCCTGCAAAGCATGCACACTTCCGAGAGTTGAGCTTATGGACTGTCCCTCCCACATCCTGCCTGCACGTACACCGCGCTCCTAACAGGCCTAGCCCCGATGCGTGCCTGAAGTGTTGTGAGAGGTAAGTGGAAAGTCGCGGCCCACAAGACTAGTGCATCCAAGCTCAATCCAGCGATATTTCCTAGTATTCCCTGGTGAACCAGGTGCTACATCGTATGTGCCATACAAGAGAAGCTAGCTGAACGCCTTGTCCAAAAGCAACTTACTTCGGAGAGTTGAGCTCACCCTCAGTCCCTCACAGTTGCACACTGCCTGCAGAAAGAGTTTCCAACATCTGAACCACAGCCGTTTGTCAGAGGCTTGTGAGACGCAAGTGGAATAAGCAGACCTGGAGGGTGTCTCCAGCTGCAGTGGAGTGGTATTCTGGGTAGCTCCTGGCTTAGAACACTGTTACGTTCTCAGTGCCCGAAGAACACAGCTAGTTGAAAGCTGGCTTGTAGGCGTGCTTCCTTGTGAGAGCTGAGTTCAGGGCAGGACCCTCCCGCTTTCTGACTCCCCATAGACGTAGGTCCCAACATCCTTATGTTAGTTGCCGGAAGCGGTTGTGTGAAGAGCATGTGGAAGTGACAGGATTCTCCTCAAGTGTATCTGATCTCAATACAGACATTGCAAACGTCCTTGTTCACTGAGAGCGTAGCTCGGTCCTAGCTCCAATCAAAGTGTCTAGCAGACATCTGCCTGCAAAGCATACACACTTCCGAGAGTTGAGCTTTTGGACTGTCCCTCCCACATCCTGCTTGCACGTACACCGCGATCCTAACAGGCCTAACCCGATTCGTGCTTAAGTGTTTTGAAAGGTAAGTGGAAAGTCGCGGCCCACAAGACTAGTGCATCCAAGCTCAATCCAGCGATTTCCTAGTATTCCCTGTGTGAGCCAGGTCCTACATCCTACGTGCCATACGAGAGAAGCTAGCTGAACGCCTTGTCCAAAAGCAACTGACTTCGGAGATTTGAGCTCACCCTCAGTCACTCACAGTTGCACACTGCCTGCAGAAAGAGTTTCCAACATCTGAACCACAGCCGTTTGTCAGAGGTTGTGAGACGCAAGTGGAATAAGCAGACCTGGAGGGTGTCTCCAGCTGCAGTGGAGTGGTATTCTGGGTAGCTCCTGGCTTAGAACACTGTTACGTTCTCAGTGCCGAGGAACGCAGCTAGTGGAAATCTGGATTGTAGGCCTACTTCCTTGTGCGAGCTGAGTTCAGGGGAGGACCCTCCCGCATCCTGAATGCCCGTAGACGTAGGTCCCAGCATCCTTATGTTAGGAGCCGGAAGCGGTTGTGTGAAGAGCATGTGGAAGTGACAGGATTCTCCTCAAGTGTATCTGATCTCAATACAGACATTGCAAACGTCCTTGTTCACTGAGAGCGTAGCTCGGTCCTAGCTCCAATCAAAGTGTCTAGCAGACATCTGCCTGCAAAGCATACACACTTCCGAGAGTTGAGCTTATGGACTGTCCCTCCCACATCCTGCTTGCACGTACACCGCGATCCTAACAGGCCTAACCCGATGCGTGCCTAAGTGTTGTGAGAGGTAAGTGGAAAGTCGCGGCCCACAAGACTAGTGCATCCAAGCTCAATCCAGCGATGTTTCCTAGAATTCCCTGGGTGAGCCAGGTGCTACATCCTACGTGCCATACAAGAGAAGCTAGCTGAACGCCTTGTCCAAAAGCAACTTACTTCGGAGAGTTGAGCTCACCCTCATTCCCTCACAGTTGCACACTGCCTGCAGAAAGAGTTTCCAACATCTGAACCACAGCCGTTTGTCAGAGGCTTGTGAGACGCAAGTGGAATAAGCAGACCTAGAGGGTGTCTCCAGCTGCAGTGGAGTGGTATTCTGGGTAGCGCCTGGCTTAGAACACTGTTACGTTCTCAGTGCCCGAGGAACGCAGCTAGTTGAAAGGTGGCTTGTAGGCGTGCTTCCTTGTGAGAGCTGAGTTCAGGGCAGGACCCTCCCGCTTTCTGACTCCCCATAGACGTAGGTCCCAGCATCCTTATGTTAGTTGCCAGAAGCGATTGTGTGAAGAGCATGTGGAAGTGACAGGATTCTCCTCAAGTGTATCTGATCTCAATACAGACATTGCAAACGTCCTTGTTCACTGAGAGCGTAGCTCGGTCCTAGCTCCAATCAAAGTGTCTAGCAGACATCTGCCTGCAAAGCATACACACTCCTGAGAGTTGAGCTTTTGGACTGTCCCTCCCACATCCTGCTTGCACGTACACCGCGATCCTAACAGGCCTAACCCGATTCGTGCTTAAGTGTTTTGAGAGGTAAGTGGAAAGTCCCGGCCCACAAGACTAGTGCATCCAAGCTCAATCCAGCGATTTCCTAGTATTCCCTGTGTGAGCCAGGTGCTACATCCTACGTGCCATACGAGAGAAGCTAGCTGAACGCCTTTTCCAAAACCAACTGACTTCGGAGATTTGAGCTCACCCTCAGTCACTCACAGTTGCACACTGCCTGCAGAAAGAGTTTCCAACATCTGAACCACAGCCGTTTGTCAGAGGTTGTGAGACGCAAGTGGAATAAGCAGACCTGGAGGGTGTCTCCAGCTGCAGTGGAGTGGTATTCTGGGTAGCTCCTGGCTTAGAACACTGTTACGTTCTCAGTGCCCGAGGAACGCAGTTGGTGGAAATCTGGATTGTAGGCCTACTTCCTTTTGCGAGCTGAGTTCAGGGCAGGACCCTCCCGCATCCTTACTGCCCATAGACGTAGGTCCCAGCATCCTTATGTTAGGAGCCGGAAGCGGTTGTGTGAAGAGCATGCGGAAGTGACAGGATTCTCCTCAAGTGTATCTGATCTCAATACAGACATTGCAAACGTCCTTGTTCAATGAGAGTGTAGCTCGGTCCTAGCTCCCATCAAAGTGTCTAGCAGACATCTGCCTGCAAAGCATGCACACTTCCGAGAGTTCAGCTTATGGACTGTCCCTCCCACATCCTGCCTGCACGTACACCGCGCTCCTAACAGGCCTAGCCCCGATGCGGCCTGAAGTGTTGTGAGAGGTAAGTGGAAAGTCGCGGCCCACAAGACTAGTGCATCCAAGCTCAATCCAGCGATATTTCCTAGTATTCCCTGGTGAACCAGGTGCTACATCGTGTGTGCCATACAAGAGAAGCTAGCTGAACGCCTTGTCCAAAAGCAACTTACTTCGGAGAGTTCAGCTCACCCTCAGTCCCTCACAGTTGCACACTGCCTGCAGAAAGAGTTTCCAACATCTGAACCACAGGCGTTTGTCAGAGGCTTGTGAGACGCAAGTGGAATAAGCAGACCTGGAGGGTGTCTCCAGCTGCAGTGGAGTGGTATTCTGGGTAGCGCCTGGCTTAGAACACTGTTATGTTCTCAGTGCCCGAAGAACGCAGCTAGTTGAAAGCTGGCTGGTAGGCGTGCTTCCTTGTGAGAGCTGAGTTCAGGGCAGGACCCTCCCGCTTTCTGACTCCCCATAGACGTGGGTCCCAACATCCTTATGTTAGTTGCCGGAAGCGGTTGTGTGAAGAGCATGTGGAAGTGACAGGATTCTCCTCAAGTGTATCTGATCTCAATACAGACATTGCAAACGTCCTTGTTCACTGAGAGCGTAGCTCGGTCCTAGCTCCAATCAAAGTGTCTAGCAGACATCTGCCTGCAAAGCATACACACTTCCGAGAGTTGAGCTTTTGGACTGTCCCTCCCACATCCTGCTTGCACGTACACCGCAATCCTAACAGGCCTAACCCGATTCGTGCTTAAGTGTTTTGAAAGGTAAGTGGAAAGTCGCGGCCCACAAGACTAGTGCATCCAAGCTCAATCCAGCGATTTCCTAGTGTTCCCTGTGTGAGCCAGGTCCTACATCCTACGTGCCATACGAGAGAAGCTAGCTGAACGCCTTGTCCAAAAGCAACTGACTTCGGAGATTTGAGCTCACCCTCAGTCACTCACAGTTGCACACTGCCTGCAGAAAGAGTTTCCAACATCTGAACCACAGGCGTTTGTCAGAGGTTGTGAGACGCAAGTGGAATAAGCAGACCTAGAGGGTGTCTCCAGCTGCAGTGGAGTGGTATTCTGGGTAGCTACTGGCTTAGAACACTGTTACGTTCTCAGTGCCCGAGGAACGCAGCTAGTGGAAATCTGGATTGTAGGCCTACTTCCTTGTGCGAGCTGAGTTCAGGGTAGGACCCTCCCGCATCCTGAGTGCCCGTAGACGTAGGTCCCAGCATCCTTATGTTAGTTGCTGGAAGCGGTTGTGTGAGGAGCATGCGGAAGTGACAGGATTCTCCTCAAGTGTATCTGATCTCAATACAGACATTGCAAACGTCCTTGTTCACTGAGAGCGTAGCTCGGTCCTAGCTCCCATCAAAGTGTCTAGCAGACATCTGCCTGCAAACCATACACACTTCCGAGAGTTGAGCTTATGGACTGTCCCTCCCACATCCTGCCTGCACGTACACCGCGCTCCTAACAGGCCTAGCCCCGACGCGTGCCTGAAGTGTTGTGAGAGGTAAGTGGAAAGTCGCGGCCCACAAAACTAGTGCATCCAAGCTCAATCCAGCGATATTTCCTAGAATTCCCTGTGTGAGCCAGGTGCTACATCCTACGTGCGATACAAGAGAAGCTAGCTGAACGCCTTGTCCAAAAGCAACTTACTTCGGAGAGTTGAGCTCACCCTCAGTCCCTCAGAGTTGCACACTGCCTGCAGAAAGAGTTTCCAACATCTGAACCACAGCCGTTTGTCAGAGGCTTGTGAGACGCAAGTGGAATAAGCAGACCTGGAGGGTGTCTCCAGCTGCAGTGGAGTGGTATTCTGGGTAGAGCCTGGCTTAGAACACTGTTACGTTCTCAGTGCCCGTGAAACGCAGTTGGTGGAAATCTGGATTGTAGGCCTACTTCCTTGTGCGAGCTGAGTTCAGGGCAGGACCCTCTCGCATCCTGACTGCCCGTAGACGTAGGTCCCAGCATCCTTATGTTAGGAGCCGGAAGCGGTTGTGTGAAGAGCATGCGGAAGTGACAGGATTCTCCTCAAGTGTATCTGATCTCAATACAGATATTGCAAACGTCCTTGTTCAATGAGAGTGTAGCTCGGTCCTAGCTCCCATCAAAGTGTCTAGCAGACATCTGCCTGCAAAGCATGCACACTTCCGAGAGTTGAGCTTATGGACTGTCCCTCCCACATCCTGCCTGCACGTACACCGTGCTCCTAACAGGCCTAGCCCCGATGCGTGCCTGAAGTGTTGTGAGAGGTAAGTGGAAAGTCGCGGCCCACAAGACTAGTGCATCCAAGCTCAATCCAGCGATATTTCCTAGTATTCCCTGGTGAACCAGGTGCTACATCGTATGTGCCATACAAGAGAAGCTAGCTGAATGCCTTGTCCAAAAGCAACTTACTTCGGAGAGTTCAGCTCACCCTCAGTCCGTCACAGTTGCACACTGCCTGCAGAATGAGTTTCCAACATCTGAACCACAGCCGTTTGTCAGAGGTTGTGAGACGCAAGTGGAATAAGCAGACCTGGAGGGTGTCTCCAGCTGCAGTGGAGTGGTATTCTGGGTAGCTCCTGGCTTAGAACACTGTTACGTTCTCAGTGCCCGAGGAACGCAGCTAGTGGAAATCTGGATTGTAGGCCTACTTCCTTGGGCGAGCTGAGTTCAGGGCAAGACCCTCCCGCATCCTGACTGCCCGTAGAGGTAGGTCCCAGCATCCTTATGTTAGTTGCCGGAAGCGGTTGTGTGAAGAGCATGTGGAAGTGACAGGATTCTCCTCAAGTGTATCTGATTTCAATACAGAGAATGCAAACGTCCTTGTTCACTGAGAGCGTAGCTCGGTCCTAGCTCCCATCAAAGTGTCTAGCAGACATCTGCCTGCAAACCATACACACTTCCGAGAGTTGAGCTTATGGACTGTCCCTCCCACATCCTGCCTGCACGTACACCGCGCTCCTAACAGGCCTAGCCCCGACGCGTGCCTGTAGTGTTGTGAGAGGTAAGTGGAAAGTCGCGGCCCACAAGACTAGTGCATCCAAGCTCAATCCAGCGATGTTTCCTAGAATTCCCTGGGTGAGCCAGGTGCTACATCCTACGTGTCATACAAGAGAAGCTAGCTGAACGCCTTGTCCAAAAGCCACTTACTTCGGAGAGTTGAGCTCACCCTCAGTCCCTCACAGTTGCACACTGCCTGCAGAAAGAGTTTCCAACATCTGAACCACAGGCGTTTGTCAGAGGCTTCTGAGACGCAAGTGGAATAAGCAGACCTGGAGGGTGTCTCCAGCTGCAGTGGAGTGGTATTCTGGGTAGCTCCTGGCTTAGAACACTGTTACGTTCTCAGTGCCCGAGGAACGCAGCTAGTGGAAATCTGGATTGTAGGCCTACTTCCTTGGGCGAGCTGAGTTCAGGGCAATACCCTCCCGCATCCTGACTGCCCGTAGAGGTAGGTCCCAGCATCCTTATGTTAGTTGCTGGAAGCGGTTGTGTGAAGAGCATGTGGAAGTGACAGGATTCTCCTCAAGTGTATCTGATTTCAATACAGAGATTGCAAACGTCCTTGTTCACTGAGAGCGTAGCTCGGTCCTAGCTCCCATCAAAGTGTCTAGCAGACATCTGCCTGCAAACCATACACACTTCCGAGAGTTGAGCTTATGGACTGTCCCTCCCACATCCTGCCTGCACGTACACCGCGCTCCTAACAGGCCTAGCCCCGACGCGTGCCTGTAGTGTTGTGAGAGGTAAGTGGAAAGTCGCGGCCCACAAGACTAGTGCATCCAAGCTCAATCCAGCGATGTTTCCTAGAATTCCCTGGGTGAGCCAGGTGCTACATCCTACGTGTCATACAAGAGAAGCTAGCTGAACGCCTTGTCCAAAAGCCACTTACTTCGGAGAGTTGAGCTCACCCTCAGTCCCTCACAGTTGCACACTGCCTGCAGAAAGAGTTTCCAACATCTGAACCACAGGCGTTTGTCAGAGGCTTGTGAGACGCAAGTGGAATAAGCAGACCTGGAGGGTGTCTCCAGCTGCAGTGGAGTGGTATTCTGGGTAGCTCCTGGCTTCGAACACTGTTACGTTCTCAGTGCCCGAGGAACGCAGCTAGTTGAAAGCTGGCTTGTAGGCTTGCTTCCTTGTGAGAGCTGAGTTCAGGGCACGACCCTCCCGCTTTCTGACTCCCCATAGACGTAGGTCCCAACATCCTTATGCTAGTTGCCAGAAGCGATTGTGTGAAGAGCATGTGGAAGTGACAGGATTCTCCTCAAGTGTATCTGATTTCAATACAGAGATTGCAAACGTCCTTGTTCACTGAGAGCGTAGCTCGGTCCTAGCTCCCATCAAAGTGTCTAGCAGACATCTGCCTGCAAACCATACACACTTCCGAGAGTTGAGCTTATGGACTGTCCCTCCCACATCCTGCCTGCACGTACACCGCGCTCCTAACAGGCCTAGCCCCGACGCGTGCCTGAAGTGTTGTGAGAGGTAAGTGGAAAGTCGCGGCCCACAAGACTAGTGCATCCAAGCTCAATCCAGCGATGTTTCCTAGAATTCCCTGGGTGAGCCAGGTGCTACATCCTACGTGTCATACAAGAGAAGCTAGCTGAACGCCTTGTCCAAAAGCCACTTACTTCGGAGAGTTGAGCTCACCCTCAGTCCCTCACAGTTGCACACTGCCTGCAGAAAGAGTTTCCAACATCTGAACCACAGGCGTTTGTCAGAGGCTTGTGAGACGCAAGTGGAATGAGCAGACCTGGAGGGTGTCTCCAGCTGCAGTGGAGTGGTATTCTGGGTAGCTCCTGGCTTAGAACACTGTTACGTTCTCAGTGCCCGAGGAACGCAGTTGGTGGAAATCTGGATTGTAGGCCTACTTCCTTGTGCGAGCTGAGTTCAGGGCAGGACCCTCCCGCATCCTTACTGCCCGTAGACGTAGGTCCCAGCATCCTTTTGTTAGGAGCCGCAAGCGGTTGTGTGAAGAGCATGCGGAAGTGACAGGATTCTCCTCAAGTGTATCTGATCTCAATACAGACATTGCAAACGTCCTTGTTCAATGAGAGTGTAGCTCGGTGCTAGCTCCCATCAAAGTGTCTAGCAGACATCTGCCTGCAAAGCATGCACACTTCCGAGAGTTGAGCTTATGGACTGTCCCTCCCACATCCTGCCTGCACGTACACCGCGCTCCTAACAGGCCTAGCCCCGATGCGTGCCTGAAGTGTTGTGAGAGGTAAGTGGAAAGTCGCGGCCCACAAGACTAGTGCATCCAAGCTCAATCCAGCGATTTCCTAGTATTCCCTGTGTGAGCAAGGTGCTACATCCTACGTGCCATACGAGAGAAGCTAGCTGAACGACTTGTCCAAAAGCAACTTACTTCGGAGATTTGACCTCACCCTCAGTCCGTCACAGTTGCACACTGCCTGCAGAATGAGTTTCCAACATCTGAACCACAGCCGTTTGTCAGAGGTTGTGAGACGCAAGTGGAATAAGCAGACCTGGAGGGTGTCTCCAGCTGCAGTGGAGTGGTATTCTGGGTAGCTCCTGGCTTAGAACACTGTTACGTTCTCAGTGCCCGAGGAACGCAGCTAGTGGAAATCTGGATTGTAGGCCTACTTCCTTGGGCGAGCTGAGTTCAGGGCAAGACCCTCCCGCATCCTGACTGCCCGTAGAGGTAGGTCCCAGCATCCTTATGTTAGTTGCCGGAAGCGGTTGTGTGAAGAGCATGTGGAAGTGACAGGATTCTCCTCAAGTGTATCTGATTTCAATACAGAGATTGCAAACGTCCTTGTTCACTGAGAGCGTAGCTCGGTCCTAGCTCCCATCAAAGTGTCTAGCAGACATCTGCCTGCAAACCATACACACTTCCGAGAGTTGAGCTTATGGACTGTCCCTCCCACATCCTGCCTGCACGTACACCGCGCTCCTAACAGGCCTAGCCCCGACGCGTGCCTGTAGTGTTGTGAGAGGTAAGTGGAAAGTCGCGGCCCACAAGACTAGTGCATCCAAGCTCAATCCAGCGATGTTTCCTAGAATTCCCTGGGTGAGCCAGGTGCTACATCCTACGTGTCATACAAGAGAAGCTAGCTGAACGCCTTGTCCAAAAGCCACTTACTTCGGAGAGTTGAGCTCACCCTCAGTCCCTCACAGTTGCACACTGCCTGCAGAAAGAGTTTCCAACATCTGAACCACAGGCGTTTGTCAGAGGCTTCTGAGACGCAAGTGGAATAAGCAGACCTGGAGGGTGTCTCCAGCTGCAGTGGAGTGGTATTCTGGGTAGCTCCTGGCTTAGAACACTGTTACGTTCTCAGTGCCCGAGGAACGCAGCTAGTGGAAATCTGGATTGTAGGCCTACTTCCTTGGGCGAGCTGAGTTCAGGGCAAGACCCTCCCGCATCCTGACTGCCCGTAGAGGTAGGTCCCAGCATCCTTATGTTAGTTGCTGGAAGCGGTTGTGTGAAGAGCATGTGGAAGTGACAGGATTCTCCTCAAGTGTATCTGATTTCAATACAGAGATTGCAAACGTCCTTGTTCACTGAGAGCGTAGCTCGGTCCTAGCTCCCATCAAAGTGTCTAGCAGACATCTGCCTGCAAACCATACACACTTCCGAGAGTTGAGCTTATGGACTGTCCCTCCCACATCCTGCCTGCACGTACACCGCGCTCCTAACAGGCCTAGCCCCGACGCGTGCCTGTAGTGTTGTGAGAGGTAAGTGGAAAGTCGCGGCCCACAAGACTAGTGCATCCAAGCTCAATCCAGCGATGTTTCCTAGAATTCCCTGGGTGAGCCAGGTGCTACATCCTACGTGTCATACAAGAGAAGCTAGCTGAACGCCTTGTCCAAAAGCCACTTACTTCGGAGAGTTGAGCTCACCCTCAGTCCCTCACAGTTGCACACTGCCTGCAGAAAGAGTTTCCAACATCTGAACCACAGGCGTTTGTCAGAGGCTTGTGAGACGCAAGTGGAATGAGCAGACCTGGAGGGTGTCTCCAGCTGCAGTGGAGTGGTATTCTGGGTAGCTCCTGGCTTAGAACACTGTTACGTTCTCAGTGCCCGAGGAACGCAGTTGGTGGAAATCTGGATTGTAGGCCTACTTCCTTGTGCGAGCTGAGTTCAGGGCAGGACCCTCCCGCATCCTTACTGCCCGTAGACGTAGGTCCCAGCATCCTTTTGTTAGGAGCCGGAAGCGGTTGTGTGAAGAGCATGCGGAAGTGACAGGATTCTCCTCAAGTGTATCTGATCTCAATACAGACATTGCAAACGTCCTTGTTCAATGAGAGTGTAGCTCGGTGCTAGCTCCCATCAAAGTGTCTAGCAGACATCTGCCTGCAAAGCATGCACACTTCCGAGAGTTGAGCTTATGGACTGTCCCTCCCACATCCTGCCTGCACGTACACCGCGCTCCTAACAGGCCTAGCCCCGACGCGTGCCTGTAGTGTTGTGAGAGGTAAGTGGAAAGTCGCGGCCCACAAGACTAGTGCATCCAAGCTCAATCCAGCGATGTTTCCTAGAATTCCCTGGGTGAGCCAGGTGCTACATCCTACGTGTCATACAAGAGAAGCTAGCTGAACGCCTTGTCCAAAAGCCACTTACTTCGGAGAGTTGAGCTCACCCTCAGTCCCTCACAGTTGCACACTGCCTGCAGAAAGAGTTTCCAACATCTGAACCACAGGCGTTTGTCAGAGGCTTCTGAGAAGCAAGTGGAATAAGCAGACCTGGAGGGTGTCTCCAGCTGCAGTGGAGTGGTATTCTGGGTAGCTCCTGGCTTAGAACACTGTTACGTTCTCAGTGCCCGAGGAACGCAGCTAGTGGAAATCTGGATTGTAGGCCTACTTCCTTGGGCGAGCTGAGTTCAGGGCAAGACCCTCCCGCATCCTGACTGCCCGTAGAGGTAGGTCCCAGCATCCTTATGTTAGTTGCCGGAAGCGGTTGTGTGAAGAGCATGTGGAAGTGACAGGATTCTCCTCAAGTGTATCTGATTTCAATACAGAGATTGCAAACGTCCTTGTTCACTGAGAGCGTAGCTCGGTCCTAGCTCCCATCAAAGTGTCTAGCAGACATCTGCCTGCAAAGCGTACACACTTCCGAGAGTTGAGCTTATGGACTGTCCCTCCCACATCCTGCTTGCACGTACACGGCGATCCTAACAGGCCTAACCCGATGCGTGCCTAAGTGTTGTGAGAGGTAAGTGGAAAGTCGCGGCCCACAAGACTAGTGCATCCAAGCTCAATCCAGCGATTTCCTAGTATTCCCTGTGTGAGCCAGGTGCTACATCCTACGTGCCATACGAGAGAAGCTAGCTGAACGACTTGTCCAAAAGCAACTTACTTCGGAGATTTGACCTCACCCTCAGTCCGTCACAGTTGCACACTGCCTGCAGAATGAGTTTCCAACATCTGAACCACAGCCGTTTGTCAGAGGTTGTGAGACGCAAGTGGAATAAGCAGACCTGGAGGGTGTCTCCAGCTGCAGTGGAGTGGTATTCTGGGTAGCTCCTGGCTTAGAACACTGTTACGTTCTCAGTGCCCGAGGAACGCAGCTAGTGGAAATCTGGATTGTAGGCCTACTTCCTTGGGCGAGCTGAGTTCAGGGCAAGACCCTCCCGCATCCTGACTGCCCGTAGAGGTAGGTCCCAGCATCCTTATGTTAGGAGCCGGAAGCGGTTGTGTGAAGAGCATGCGGAAGTGACAGGATTCTCCTCAAGTGTATCTGATCTCAATACAGACATTGCAAACGTCCTTGTTCAATGAGAGTGTAGCTCGGTCCTAGCTCCCATCAAAGTGTCTAGCAGACATCTGCCTGCAAAGCATGCACACTTCCGAGAGTTGAGCTTATGGACTGTCCCTCCCACATCCTGCCTGCACGTACACCGCGCTCCTAACAGGCCTAGCCCCGATGCGTGCCTGAAGTGTTGTGAGAGGTAAGTGGAAAGTCGCGGCCCACAAGACTAGTGCATCCAAGCTCAATCCAGCGATTTCCTAGTATTCCCTGTGTGAGCCAGGTGCTACATCCTACGTGCCATACGAGAGAAGCTAGCTGAACGACTTGTCCAAAAGCAACTTACTTCGGAGAGTTCAGCTCACCCTCAGTGCCTCACAGTTGCACACTGCCTGCAGAATGAGTTTCCAACATCTGAACCACAGCCGTTTGTCAGAGGTTGTGAGACGCAAGTGGAATAAGGAGACCTGGAGGGTGTCTCCAGCTGCAGTGGAGTGGTATTCTGGGTAGATCCTGGCTTAGAACACTGTTACGTTCTCAGTGCCCGAGGAACGCAGCTAGTGGAAATCTGGATTGTAGGCCTACTTCCTTGGGCGAGCTGAGTTCAGGGCAAGACCCTCCCGCATCCTGACTGCCCGTAGAGGTAGGTCCCAGCATCCTTATGTTAGTTGCCGGAAGCGGTTGTGTGAAGAGCATGTGGAAGTGACAGGATTCTCCTCAAGTGTATCTGATTTCAATACAGAGATTGCAAACGTCCTTGTTCACTGAGAGCGTAGCTCGGTCCTAGCTCCCATCAAAGTGTCTAGCAGACATCTGCCTGCAAACCATACACACTTCCGAGAGTTGAGCTTATGGACTGTCCCTCCCACATCCTGCCTGCACGTACACCGCGCTCCTAACAGGCCTAGCCCCGACGCGTGCCTGTAGTGTTGTGAGAGGTAAGTGGAAAGTCGCGGCCCACAAGACTAGTGCATCCAAGCTCAATCCAGCGATGTTTCCTAGAATTCCCTGGGTGAGCCAGGTGCTACATCCTACGTGTCATACAAGAGAAGCTAGCTGAACGCCTTGTCCAAAAGCAACTTACTTCGGAGATTTGACCTCACCCTCAGTCCCTCACAGTTGCACACTGCCTGCAGAAAGATTTTCCAACATCTGAACCACAGGCGTTTGTCAGAGGCTTGTGAGACGCAAGTGGAATAAGCAGACCTGGAGGGTGTCTCCAGCTGCAGTGGAGTGGTATTCTGGGTAGCTCCTGGCTTCGAACACTGTTACGTTCTCAGTGCCCGAGGAACGCAGCTAGTGCAAATCTGGATTGTAGGCCTACTTCCTTGGGCGAGCTGAGTTCAGGGCAAGACCCTCCCGCATTCTGACTGCCCGTAGAGGTAGGTCCCAGCATCCTTATGTTAGTTGCCGGAAGCGGTTGTGTGAAGAGCATGTGGAAGTGACAGGATTCTCCTCAAGTGTATCTGATTTCAATACAGAGATTGCAAACGTCCTTGTTCACTGAGAGCGTAGCTCGGTCCTAGCTCCCATCAAAGTGTCTAGCAGACATCTGCCTGCAAACCATACACACTTCCGAGAGTTGAGCTTATGGACTGTCCCTCCCACATCCTGCCTGCACGTACACCGCGCTCCTAACAGGCCTAGCCCCGACGCGTGCCTGTAGTGTTGTGAGAGGTAAGTGGAAAGTCGCGGCCCACAAGACTAGTGCATCCAAGCTCAATCCAGCGATGTTTCCTAGAATTCCCTGGGTGAGCCAGGTGCTACATCCTACGTGTCATACAAGAGAAGCTAGCTGAACGCCTTGTCCAAAAGCCACTTACTTCGGAGAGTTGAGCTCACCCTCAGTCCCTCACAGTTGCACACTGCCTGCAGAAAGAGTTTCCAACATCTGAACCACAGGCGTTTGTCAGAGGCTTGTGAGACGCAAGTGGAATAAGCAGACCTGGAGGGTGTCTCCAGCTGCAGTGGAGTGGTATTCTGGGTAGCTCCTGGCTTCGAACACTGTTACGTTCTCAGTGCCCGAGGAACGCAGCGAGTTGAAAGCTGGCTTGTAGGCGTGCTTCCTTGTGAGAGCTGAGTTCAGGGCAGGACCCTCCCGCTTTCTGACTCCCCATAGACGTAGGTCCCAACATCCTTATGTTAGTTGCCGGAAGCGGTTGTGTGAAGAGCATGTGGAAGTGACAGGATTCTCCTCAAGTGTATCTGATCTCAATACAGACATTGCAAACGTCCTTGTTCACTGAGAGCGTAGCTCGGTCCTAGCTCCCATCAAAGTGTCTAGCAGACATCTGCCTGCAAACCATACACACTTCCGAGAGTTGAGCTTATGGACTGTCCCTCCCACATCCTGCCTGCACGTACACCGCGCTCCTAACAGGCCTAGCCCCGACGCGTGCCTGTAGTGTTGTGAGAGGTAAGTGGAAAGTCGCGGCCCACAAGACTAGTGCATCCAAGCTCAATCCAGCGATATTTCCTAGAATTCCTTGTGTGAGACAGGTGCTACATCCTACGTGCGATACAAGAGAAGCTAGCTGAACGCCTTGTCCAAAAGCCACTTACTTCGGAGAGTTGAGCTCACCCTCAGTCCCTCACAGTTGCACACTGCCTGCAGAAAGAGTTTCCAACATCTGAACCACAGCCGTTTGTCAGAGGCTTGTGAGTCGCACGTGGAATAAGCAGACCTGGAGGGTGTCTCCAGCTGCAGTGGAGTGGTATTCTGGGTAGATCCTGGCTTAGAACACTGTTACGTTCTCAGTGCCCGAGGAACGCAGCTAGTTGAAAGCTGGCTTGTAGGCTTGCTTCCTTGTGAGAGCTGAGCTCAGGGCAGGACCCTCCCGCTTTCTGACTCCCCATAGACGTAGGTCCCAACATCCTTATGTTAGTTGCCGGAAGCGATTGTGTGAAGAGCATGTGGAAGTGACAGGATTCTCCTCAAGTGTATCTGATCTCAATGCAGACATTGCAAACGTCCTTGTTCACTGAGAGCGTAGCTCGGTCCTAGCTCCAATCAAAGTGTCTAGCAGACATCTGCCTGCAAAGCATACACACTTCCGAGAGTTGAGCTTATGGACTGTCCCTCCAACATCCTGCTTGCACGTACACCGCGATCCTAACAGGCCTAACCCGATGCGTGCCTAAGTGTTGTGAGAGGTAAGTGGAAAGTCGCGGCCCACAAGACTAGTGCATCCAAGCTCAATCCAGCGATTTCCTAGTATTCCCTGTGTGAGCCAGGTGCTACATCCTACGTGCCATACGAGAGAAGCTAGCTGAACGACTTGTCCAAAAGCAACTTCCTTCGGAGATTTGACCTCACCCTCAGTCCGTCACAGTTGCACACTGCCTGCAGAATTAGTTTCCAACATCTGAACCACAGCCATTTGTCAGAGGTTGTGAGACGCAAGTGGAATAAGCAGACCTGGAGGGTGTCTCCAGCTGCAGTGGAGTGGTATTCTGGGTAGCTCCTGGCTTAGAACACTGTTACGTTCTCAGTGCCCGAGGAACGCAGCTAGTGGAAATCTGGATTGTAGGCCTACTTCCCTGGGCGAGCTGAGTTCAGGGCAAGACCCTCCCGCATCCTGACTGCCCGTAGAGGTAGGTCCCAGCATCCTTATGTTAGTTGCCGGAAGCGGTTGTGTGAAGAGCATGTGGAAGTGACAGGATTCTCCTCAAGTGTATCTGATCTCAATACAGACATTGCAAACGTCCTTGTTCACTGAGAGCGTAGCTCGGTCCTAGCTCCAATCAAAGTGTCTAGCAGACATCTGCCTGCAAAGCATACACACTTCTGAGAGTTGAGCTTATGGACTGTCCCTCCCACATCCTGCCTGCACGTACACCGCGCTCCTAACAGGCCTAGCTCCGACGCGTGCCTGTAGTGTTGTGAGAGGTAAGTGGAAAGTCGCGGCCCACAAGACTAGTGCATCCAAGCTCAATCCAGCGTCCAGCGATATTTCCTAGAATTCCCTGTGTGAGACAGGTGCTACATCCTACGTGCGATACAAGAGAAGATAGCTGAACGCCTTGTCCAAAAGCCACTTACTTCGGAGAGTTGAGCTCACCCTCAGTCCCTCACAGTTGCACACTGCCTGCAGAAAGTTTCCAACATCTGAACCACAGCCGTTTGACAGAGGCTTGTGAGTCGCAAGTGGAATAAGCAGACCTGGAGGGTGTCTCCAGCTGCAGTGGAGTGGTATTCTGGGTAGAGCCTGGCTTAGAACACTGTTATGTTCTCAGTGCCCGAGGAACGCAGCTAGTTGAAAGCTGGCTTGTAGGCTTGCTTCCTTGTGAGAGCTGAGTTCAGGGCAGGACCCTCCGGCTTTCTGACTCCCCATAGACGTAGGTCCCAACATCCTTATGTTAGTTGCCGGAAGCGATTGTGTGAAGAGCATGTGGAAGTGACAGGATTCTCCTCAAGTGTATCTGATCTCAATACAGACATTGCAAACGTCCTTGTTCACTGAGAGCGTAGCTCGGTCCTAGCTCCAATCAAAGTGTCTAGCAGACATCTGCCTGCAAAGCATACACACTTCCGAGAGTTGAGCTTATGGACTGTCCCTCCCACATCCTGCTTGCACGTACACCGCGATCCTAAGAGGCCTAACCCGATGCGTGCCTAAGTGTTGTGAGAGGTAAGTGGAAAGTCGCGGCCCACAAGACTAGTGCATCCAAGCTCAATCCAGCGATTTCCTAGTATTCCCTGTGTGAGCCAGGTGCTACATCCTACGTGCCATACGAGAGAAGCTAGCTGAACGACTTGTCCAAAAGCAACTTACTTCGGAGATTTGACCTCACCCTCAGTCCGTCACAGTTGCACACTGCCTGCAGAATGAGTTTCCAACATCTGAACCACAGCCGTTTGTCAGAGGTTGTGAGACGCAAGTGGAATAAGCAGACCTGGAGGGTGTCTCCAGCTGCAGTGGAGTGGTATTCTGGGTAGCTCCTGGCTTAGAACACTGTTACGTTCTCAGTGCCCGAGGAACGCAGCTAGTGGAAATCTGGATTGTAGGCCTACTTCCTTGGGCGAGCTGAATTCAGGGCAAGACCCTCCCGCATCCTGACTGCCCGTAGAGGTAGGTCCCAGCATCCTTATGTTAGTTGCCGGAAGCGGTTGTGTGAAGAGCATGTGGAAGTGACAGGATTCTCCTCAAGTGTATCTGATCTCAATACAGACATTGCAAACGTCCTTGTTCAATGAGAGTGTAGCTCGGTCCTAGCTCCCATCAAAGTGTCTAGCAGACATCTGCCTGCAAAGAATGCACACTTCCGAGAGTTGAGCTTATGGACTGTCCCTCCCACATCCTGCCTGCACGTACACCGCGCTCCTAACAGGCCTAGCCCCGATGCGTGCCTGAAGTGTTGTGAGAGGTAAGTGGAAAGTCGCGGCCCACAAGACTAGTGCATCCAAGCTCAATCCAGCGATATTTCCTAGTATTCCCTGGTGAACCAGGTGCTACATCGTATGTGCCATACAAGAGAAGCTAGCTGAACGCCTTGTCCAAAAGCAACTTACTTCGGAGAGTTCAGCTCACCCTCAGTCCCTCACCGTTGCACACTGCCTGCAGAACGAGTTTCCAACATCTGAACCACAGCCGTTTGTCAGAGGCTTGTGAGACGCAAGTGGAATAAGCAGACCTGGAGGGTGTCTCCAGCTGCAGTGGAGTGGTATTCTGGGTAGCTCCTGGCTTAGAACACTGTTACGTTCTCAGTGCCCGAGGAACGCAGCGAGTTGAAAGCTGGCTTGTAGGCGTGCTTCCTTGTGAGAGCTGAGTTCAGGGCAGGACCCTCCCGCTTTCTGACTCCCCATAGACGTAGGTCCCAACATCCTTATGTTAGTTGCCGGAAGCGGTTGTGTGAAGAGCATGTGGAAGTGACAGGATTCTCCTCAAGTGTATCTGATCTCAATACAGACATTGCAAACGTCCTTGTTCACTGAGAGCGTAGCTCGATCCTAGCTCCCATCAAAGTGTCTAGCAGACATCTGCCTGCAAACCATACACACTTCCGAGAGTTGAGCTTATGGACTGTCCCTCCCACATCCTGCCTGCACGTACACCGCGCTCCTAACAGGCCTAGCCCCGACGCGTGCCTGTAGTGTTGTGAGAGGTAAGTGGAAAGTCGCGGCCCACAAGACTAGTGCATCCAAGCTCAATCCAGCGATATTTCCTAGAATTCCCTGTGTGAGCCAGGTGCTACATCCTACGTGCGATAAAAGAGAAGCTAGCTGAACGCCTTGTCCAAAAGCAACTTACTTCGGAGAGTTGAGCTCACCCTCAGTCCCTCACAGTTGCACACTGCCTGCAGAAAGAGTTTCCAACATCTGAACCACAGCCGTTTGTCAGAGGCTTGTGAGACGCAAGTGGAATAAGCAGACCTGGAGGGTGTCTCCAGCTGCAGTGGAGTGGTATTCTGGGTAGAGCCTGGTTAGAACACTGTTACGTTCTCAGTGCCCGAGGATCGCAGTTGGTGGAAATCTGGATTGAAGGCCTACTTCCTTGTGCGAGCTGAGTTCAGGGCAGGACCCTCCCGCATCCTTACAGCCCGTAGACGTAGGTCCCAGCATCCTTATGTTAGGAGCCGGAAGCGGTTGTGTGAAGAGCATGCGGAAGTGACAGGATTCTCCTCAAGTGTATCTGATTTCAATACAGAGATTGCAAACGTCCTTATTCACTGAGAGCGTAGCTCGGTCCTAGCTCCCATCAAAGTGTCTAGCAGACATCTGCCTGCAAAGCATGCACACTTCCGAGAGTTGAGCTTATGGACTGTCCCTCCCACATCCTGCCTGCACGTACACCGCGCTCCTAACAGGCATAGCCCCGATG
This sequence comes from Vulpes vulpes, assembly GCF_048418805.1. Lineage (NCBI taxonomy): Eukaryota > Metazoa > Chordata > Mammalia > Carnivora > Canidae > Vulpes > Vulpes vulpes. Next base: position 60,303,579 of record NC_132784.1, read on the forward strand.
CGTGCCTGAAGTGTTGTGAGAGGTAAGTGGAAAGTCGCGGCCCACAAGACTAGTGCATCCAAGCTCAATCCAGCGTCCAGCGATATTTCCTAGAATTCCCTGTGTGAGACAGGTGCTACATCCTACGTGCGATACAAGAGAAGATAGCTGAACGCCTTGTCCAAAAGCCACTTACTTCGGAGAGTTGAGCTCACCCTCAGTCCCTCACAGTTGCACAATGCCTGCAGAAAGTTTCCAACATCTGAACCACAGCCGTTTGTCAGAGGCTTGTGAGACGCAAGTGGAATAAGCAGACCTGGAGGTTGTCTCCAGCTGCAGTGGAGTGGTATTCTGGGTAGCTCCTGGCTTCGAACACTGTTACGTTCTCAGTGCCCGAGGAACGCAGCGAGTTGAAAGCTGGCTTGTAGGCGTGCTTCCTTGTGAGAGCTGAGTTCAGGGCAGGACCCTCCCGCTTTCTGACTCCCCATAGACGTAGGTCCCAACATCCTTATGTTAGTTGCCGGAAGCCGTTGTGTGAAGAGCATGTGGAAGTGACAGGATTCTCCTCAAGTGTATCTGATCTCAATACAGACATTGCAAACGTCCTTGTTCACTGAGAGCGTAGCTCGATCCTAGCTCCCATCAAAGTGTCTAGCAGACATCTGCCTGCAAACCATACACACTTCCGAGAGTTGAGCTTATGGACTGTCCCTCCCACATCCTGCCTGCACGTACACCGCGCTCCTAACAGGCCTAGCCCCGACGCGTGCCTGTAGTGTTGTGAGAGGTAAGTGGAAAGTCGCGGCCCACAAGACTAGTGCATCCAAGCTCAATCCAGCGATATTTCCTAGAATTCCCTGTGTGAGCCAGGTGCTACATCCTACGTGCGATACAAGAGAAGCTAGCTGAACGCCTTGTCCAAAAGCAACTTACTTCGGAGAGTTGAGCTCACCCTCAGTCCCTCACAGTTGCACACTGCCTGCAGAAAGAGTTTCCAACATCTGATCCACAGCCGTTTGTCAGAGGCTTGTGAGTCGCAAGTGGAATAAGCAGACCTGGAGGGTGTCTCCAGCTGCAGTGGAGTGGTATTCTGGGTAGAGCCTGGCTTAGAACACTGTTACGTTCTCAGTGCCCGAGGAACGCAGCTAGTTGAAAGCTGGCTTGCAGGCTTGCTTCCTTGTGCTGCCCTGAGTTCAGGGCAGGACCCTCCCGCTTTCTGACTCCCCATAGACGTAGGTCCCAACATCCTTATGTTAGTTGCCGGAAGCGATTGTGTGAAGAGCATGTGGAAGTGACAGGATTCTCCTCAAGTGTATCTGATCTCAATACAGACATTGCAAACGTCCTTGTTCACTGAGAGCGTAGCTCGGTCCTAGCTCCAATCAAAGTGTCTAGCAGACATCTGCCTGCAAAGCATACACACTTCCGAGAGTTGAGCTTATGGACTGTCCCTCCCACATCCTGCTTGCACGTACACCGCGATCCCAACAGGCCTAACCCGATGCGTGCCTAATTGTTGTGAGAGGTAAGTGGAAAGTCGCGTCCCACAAGACTAGTGCATCCAAGCTCAATCCAGCGATTTCCTAGTATTCCCTGTGTGAGCCAGGTGCTACATCCTACGTGCCATACGAGAGAAGCTAGCTGAACGACTTGTCCAAAAGCAACTTACTTCGGAGATTTGACCTCACCCTCAGTCCGTCACAGTTGCACACTGCCTGCAGAATGAGTTTCCAACATCTGAACCACAGCCGTTTGTCAGAGGTTGTGAGACGCAAGTGGAATAAGCAGACCTGGAGGGTGTCTCCAGCTGCAGTGGAGTGGTATTCTGGGTAGCTCCTGGCTTAGAACACTGTTACGTTCTCAGTGCCCGAGGAACGCAGCTAGTGGAAATCTGGATTGTAGGCCTACTTCCTTGTGCGAGCTGAGTTCAGGGTAGGACCCTCCCGCATCCTGAATGCCCGTAGACGTAGGTCCCAGCATCCGTATGTTAGGAGCCGGAAGCGGTTGTGTGAAGAGCATGCGGAAGTGACAGGATTCTCCTCAAGTGTATGTGATCTCAATACAGACATTGCAAACGTCCTTGTTCACTGAGAGCGTAGCTCGGTGCTAGCTCCCATCAAAGTGTCTAGCAGACATCTGCCTGCAAACCATGCACACTTCCGAGAGTTGAGCTTATTGACTGTCCCTCCCACATCCTGCCTGCACGTACACCGCGCTCCTAACCGGCTTAACCCGATGTGTGCCTGAAGTGTTGTGAGAGGTAAGTGGAAAGTCGCGGCCCACAAGACTAGTGCATCCAAGCTCAATCCAGCGATATTTCCTAGTATTCCCTGGTGAGCCAGGTGCTACATCGTATGTGCCATACAAGAGAAGCTAGCTGATCGCCTTGTCCAAAAGCAACTTACTTCGGAGAGTTCAGCTCACCCTCAGTCCCTCACAGTTGCACACTGCCTGCAGAAAGTGTTTCCAACATCTGAACCACAGGCGTTTGTCAGAGGTTTGTGAGACGCAAGTGGAATAAGCAGACCTGGAGGGTGTCTCCAGCTGCAGTGGAGTGGTATTCTGGGTAGCTCCTGGCTTAGAACACTGTTAAGTTCTCAGTGCCCGAGGAACGCAGCTAGTTGAAAGCTGGCTTGTAGGCTTGCTTCCTTGTGAGAGCTGAGTTCAGGGCAGGACCCTCCCGCTTTCTGACTCCCCATAGACGTAGGTCCCAACATCCTTATGTTAGTTGCCGGAAGCGATTGTGTGAAGAGCATGTGGAAGTGACAGGATTCTCCTCAAGTGTATCTGATCTCAATACAGACATTGCAAACGTCCTTGTTCACTGAGAGCGTAGCTCGGTCCTAGCTCCAATCAAAGAGTCCAGCAGACATCTGCCTGCAAAGCATACACACTTCCGAGAGTTGAGCTTATGGACTGTCCCTCCCACATCCTGCTTGCACGTACACCGCGATCCTAACAGGCCTAACCCGATGCGTGCCTAAGTGTTGTGAGAGGTAAGTGGAAAGTCGCGGCCCACAAGACTAGTGCATCCAAGCTCAATCCAGCGATTTCCTAGTATTCCCTGTGTGAGCCAGGTGCTACATCCTACGTGCCATACGAGAGAAGCTAGCTGAACGACTTGTCCAAAAGCAACTTACTTCGGAGATTTGACCTCACCCTCAGTCCGTCACAGTTGCACACTGCCTGCAGAATGAGTTTCCAACATCTGAACCACAGCCGTTTGTCAGAGGTTGTGAGACGCAAGTGGAATAAGCAGACCTGGAGGGTGTCTCCAGCTGCAGTGGAGTGGTATTCTGGGTAGCTCCTGGCTTAGAACACTGTTACGTTCTCAGTGCCCGAGGAACGCAGCTAGTGGAAATCTGGATTGTAGGCCTACTTCCTTGGGCGAGCTGAGTTCAGGGCAAGACCCTCCCGCATCCTGACTGCCCGTAGAGGTAGGTCCCAGCATCCTTATGTTAGTTGCCGGAAGCGGTTGTGTGAAGAGCATGTGGAAGTGACAGGATTCTCCTCAAGTGTATCTGATTTCAATACAGAGATTGCAAACGTCCTTGTTCACTGAGAGCGTAGCTCGGTCCTAGCTCCCATCAAAGTGTCTAGCAGACATCTGCCTGCAAACCATACACACTTTCGAGAGTTGAGCTTATGGACTGTCCCTCCCACATCCTGCCTGCACGTACACCGCGCTCCTAACAGGCCTAGCCGCGACGCGTGCCTGTAGTGTTGTGAGAGGTAAGTGGAAAGTCGCGGCCCACAAGACTAGTGCATCCAAGCTCAATCCAGCGATGTTTCCTAGAATTCCCTGTGTGAGCCAGGTGCTACATCCTACGTGCGATAAAAGAGAAGCTAGCTGAACGCCTTGTCCAAAAGCCACTTACTTCGGAGAGTTGAGCTCACCCTCAGTCCCTCACAGTTGCACACTGCCTGCAGAAAGAGTTTCCAACATCTGAACCACAGGCGTTTGTCAGAGGCTTGTGAGACGCAAGTGGAATAAGCAGACCTGGAGGGTGTCTCCAGCTGCAGTGGAGTGGTATTCTGGGTAGCTCCTGGCTTAGAACACTGTTACGTTCTCAGTGCCCGAGGAACGCAGCGAGTTGAAAGCTGGCTTGTAGGCGTGCTTCCTTGTGAGAGCTGAGTTCAGGGCAGGACCCTCCCGCTTTCTGACTCCCCATAGACGTAGGTCCCAGCATCCTTATGTTAGTTGCCGGAAGCGGTTGTGTGAAGAGCATGTGGAAGTGACAGGATTCTCCTCAAGTGTATCTGATCTCAATACAGACATTGCAAACGTCCTTGTTCACTGAGAGCGTAGCTCGGTCCTAGCTCCAATCAAAGTGTCTAGCAGACATCTGCCTGCAAAGCATGCACACTTCCGAGAGTTGAGCTTATGTACTGTCCCTCCCACATCCTGCCTGCACGTACACCGCGCTCCTAACAGGCCTAGCCCCGATGCGTGCCTGAAGTGTTGTGAGAGGTAAGTGGAAAGTCGCGGCCCACAAGACTAGTGCATCCAAGCTCAAACCAGCGATTTCCTAGTATTCCCTGTGTGAGCCAGGTGCTACATCCTACGTGCCATACGAGAGAAGCTAGCTGAACGACTTGTCCAAAAGCAACTTACTTCGGAGATTTGACCTCACCCTCAGTCCGTCACAGTTGCACACTGCCTGCAGAATGAGTTTCCAACATCTGAACCACAGCCGTTTGTCAGAGGTTGTGAGACGCAAGTGGAATAAGCAGACCTGGAGGGTGTCTCCAGCTGCAGTGGAGTGGTATTCTGGGTAGCTCCTGGCTTAGAACACTGTTACGTTCTCAGTGCCCGAGGAACGCAGCTAGTGGAAATCTGGATTGTAGGCCTACTTCCTTGGGCGAGCTGAGTTCAGGGCAAGACCCTCCCGCATCCTGACTGCCCGTAGAGGTAGGTCCCAGCATCCTTATGTTAGTTGCTGGAAGCGGTTGTGTGAAGAGCATGTGGAAGTGACAGGATTCTCCTCAAGTGTATCTGATTTCAATACAGAGATTGCAAACATCCTTGTTCACTGAGAGCGTAGCTCGGTCCTAGCTCCCATCAAAGTGTCTAGCAGACATCTGCCTGCAAACCATACACACTTCCGAGAGTTGAGCTTATGGACTGTCCCTCCCACATCCTGCCTGCACGTACACCGCGCTCCTAACAGGCCTAGCCCCGACGCGTGCCTGTAGTGTTGTGAGAGGTAAGTGGAAAGTCGCGGCCCACAAGACTAGTGCATCCAAGCTCAATCCAGCGATGTTTCCTAGAATTCCCTGGGTGAGCCAGGTGCTACATCCTACGTGTCATACAAGAGAAGCTAGCTGAACGCCTTGTCCAAAAGCCACTTACTTCGGAGAGTTGAGCTCACCCTCAGTCCCTCACAGTTGCACACTGCCTGCAGAAAGAGTTTCCAACATCTGAACCACAGCCGTTTGTCAGAGGCTTGTGAGACGCAAGTGGAATAAGCAGACCTGGAGGGTGTCTCCAGCTGCAGTGGAGTGGTATTCTGGGTAGCTCCTGGCTTCGAACACTGTTACGTTCTCAGTGCCCGAGGAACGCAGCTAGTTGAAAGCTGGCCTGTAGGCTTCCTTCCTTGTGAGAGCTGAGTTCAGGGCACGACCCTCCCGCTTTCTGACTCCCCATAGACGTAGGTCCCAACATCCTTATGTTAGTTGCCAGAAGCGATTGTGTGAAGAGCATGTGGAAGTGACAGGATTCTCCTCAAGTGTATCTGATCTCAATACAGACATTGCAAACGTCCTTGTTCACTGAGAGCGTAGCTCGGTCCTAGCTCCAATCAAAGTGTCTAGCAGACATCTGCCTGCAAAGCATACACACTTCCGAGAGTTGAGCTTATGGACTGTCCCTCCCACATCCTGCTTGCCCGTACACCGCGATCCTAACAGGCCTAACCCGATGCGTGCCTAAGTGTTGTGAGAGGTAAGTGGAAAGTCGCGGCCCACAAGACTAGTGCATCCAAGCTCAATCCAGCGATTTCCTAGTATTCCCTGGGTGAGCCAGGTGCTACATCCTACGTGCCATACGAGAGAAGCTAGCTGAACGACTTGTCCAAAAGCAACTTACTTCGGAGATTTGACCTCACCATCAGTCCGTCACAGTTGCACACTGCCTGCAGAATGAGTTTCCAACATCTGAACCACAGCCGTTTGTCAGAGGTTGTGAGATGCAAGTGGAATAAGCAGACCTGGAGGGTGTCTCCAGCTGCAGTGGAGTGGTATTCTGGGTAGCTCCTGGCTTAGAACACTGTTACGTTCTCAGTGCCCGGGGAACGCAGTTGGTGGAAATCTGGATTGTAGGCCTACTTCCTTGGGCGAGCTGAGTTCAGGGCAAGACCCTCCCGCATCCTGACTGCCCGTAGAGGTAGGTCCCAGCATCCTTATGTTAGCTGCCAAAAGCGGTTGTGTGAAGAGCATGTGGAAGTGACAGGATTCTCCTCAAGTGTATCTGATTTCAATACAGAGATTGCAAACGTCCTTGTTCACTGAGAGCGTAGCTCGGTCCTAGCTCCCATCAAAGTGTCTAGCAGACATCTGCCTGCAAACCATACACACTTCCGAGAGTTGAGCTTATAGACTGTCCCTCCCACATCCTGCCTGCACGTACACCGCGCTCCTAACAGGCCTAGCCCCGACGCGTGCCTGTAGTGTTGTGAGAGGTAAGTGGAAAGTCGCGGCCCACAAGACTAGTGCATCCAAGCTCAATCCAGCGATGTTTCCTAGAATTCCCTGGGTGAGCCAGGTGCTACATCCTACGTGCGATACAAGAGAAGCTAGCTGAACGCCTTGTCCAAAAGCAACTTACTTCGGAGAGTTGAGCTCACCCTCAGTCCCTCACAGTTGCACACTGCCTGCAGAAAGAGTTTCCAACATCTGAACCACAGGCGTTTGTCAGAGGCTTGTGAGACGCAAGTGGAATAAGCAGACCTGGAGGGTGTCTCCAGCTGCAGTGGAGTGGTATTCTGGGTAGCTCCTGGCTTAGAACACTGTTACGTTCTCAGTGCCCGAGGAACGCAGTTGGTGGAAATCTGGATTGTAGGCCTACTTCCTTGTGCGAGCTGAGTTCAGGGCAGGACCCTCCCGCATCCTTACTGCCCGTAGACGTAGGTCCCAGCATCCTTATGTTAGGAGCCGGAAGCGGTTGTGTGAAGAGCATGCGGAAGTGACAGGATTCTCCTCAAGTGTATCTGATCTCAATACAGACATTGCAAACGTCCTTGTTCAATGAGAGTGTAGCTCGGTCCTAGCTCCCATCAAAGTGTCTAGCAGACATCTGCCTGCAAAGCATGCACACTTCCGAGAGTTGAGCTTATGGACTGTCCCTCCCACATCCTGCCTGCACGTACACCGCGCTCCTAACAGGCCTAGCCCCGATGCGTGCCTGAAGTGTTGTGAGAGGTAAGTGGAAAGTCGCGGACCACAAGACTAGTGCATCCAAGCTCAATCCAGCGATTTCCTAGTATTCCCTGTGTGAGCCAGGTGCTACATCCTACGTGCCATACGAGAGAAGCTAGCTGAACGACTTGTCCAAAAGCAACTTACTTCGGAGAGTTCAGCTCACCCTCAGTCCGTCACAGTTGCACACTGCCTGCAGAATGAGTTTCCAACATCTGAACCACAGCCGTTTGTCAGAGGTTGTGAGACGCAAGTGGAATAAGCAGACCTGGAGGGTGTCTCCAGCTGCAGTGGAGTGGTATTCTGGGTAGCTCCTGGCTTAGAACACTGTTACGTTCTCAGTGCCCGAGGAACGCAGCTAGTGGAAATCTGGATTGTAGGCCTACTTCCTTGGGCGAGCTGAGTTCAGGGCAAGACCCTCCCGCATCCTGACTGCCCGTAGAGGTAGGTCCCAGCATCCTTATGTTAGTTGCCGGAAGCGGTTGTGTGAAGAGCATGTGGAAGTGACAGGATTCTCCTCAAGTGTATCTGATTTCAATACAGAGATTGCAAACGTCCTTGTTCACTGAGAGCGTAGCTCGGTCCTAGCTCCCATCAAAGTGTCTAGCAGACATCTGCCTGCAAACCATACACACTTCCGAGAGTTGAGCTTATGGACTGTCCCTCCCACATCCTGCCTGCACGTACACCGCGCTCCTAACAGGCCTAGCCCCGACGCGTGCCTGTAGTGTTGTGAGAGGTAAGTGGAAAGTCGCGGCCCACAAGACTAGTGCATCCAAGCTCAATCCAGCGATGTTTCCTAGAATTCCCTGGGTGAGCCAGGTGCTACATCCTACGTGTCATACAAGAGAAGCTAGCTGAACGCCTTGTCCAAAAGCCACTTACTTCGGAGAGTTGAGCTCACCCTCAGTCCCTCACAGTTGCACACTGCCTGCAGAAAGAGTTTCCAACATCTGAACGACAGGCGTTTGTCAGAGGCTTCTGAGACGCAAGTGGAATAAGCAGACCTGGAGGGTGTCTCCAGCTGCAGTGGAGTGGTATTCTGGGTAGCTCCTGGCTTAGAACACTGTTACGTTCTCAGTGCCCGAGGAACGCAGCTAGTGGAAATCTGGATTGTAGGCCTACTTCCTTGGGCGAGCTGAGTTCAGGGCAAGACCCTCCCGCATCCTGACTGCCCGTAGAGGTAGGTCCCAGCATCCTTATGTTAGTTGCTGGAAGCGGTTGTGTGAAGAGCATGTGGAAGTGACAGGATTCTCCTCAAGTGTATCTGATTTCAATACAGAGATTGCAAACGTCCTTGTTCACTGAGAGCGTAGCTCGGTCCTAGCTCCCATCAAAGTGTCTAGCAGACATCTGCCTGCAAACCATACACACTTCCGAGAGTTGAGCTTATGGACTGTCCCTCCCACATCCTGCCTGCACGTACACCGCGCTCCTAACAGGCCTAGCCCCGACGCGTGCCTGTAGTGTTGTGAGAGGTAAGTGGAAAGTCGGGGCCCACAAGACTAGTGCATCCAAGCTCAATCCAGCGATGTTTCCTAGAATTCTCTGGGTGAGCCAGGTGCTACATCCTACGTGTCATACAAGAGAAGCTAGCTGAACGCCTTGTCCAAAAGCCACTTACTTCGGAGAGTTGAGCTCACCCTCAGTCCCTCACAGTTGCACACTGCCTGCAGAAAGAGTTTCCAACATCTGAACCACAGGCGTTTGTCAGAGGCTTGTGAGACGCAAGTGGAATAAGCAGACCAGGAGGGTGTCTCCAGCTGCAGTGGAGTGGTATTCTGGGTAGCTCCTGGCTTCGAACACTGTTACGTTCTCAGTGCCCGAGGAACGCAGCTAGTTGAAAGCTGGCTTGTAGGCTTGCTTCCTTGTGAGAGCTGAGTTCAGGGCACGACCCTCCCGCTTTCTGACTCCCCATAGACGTAGGTCCCAACATCCTTATGTTAGTTGCCAGAAGCGATTGTGTGAAGAGCATGTGGAAGTGACAGGATTCTCCTCAAGTGTATCTGATCTCAATACAGACATTGCAAACGTCCTTGTTCACTGAGAGCGTAGCTCGGTCCTAGCTCCAATCAAAGTGTCTAGCAGACATCTGCCTGCAAAGCATACACACTTCCGAGAGTTGAGCTTATGGACTGTCCCTCCCACATCCTGCTTGCACGTACACCGCGATCCTAACAGGCCTAACCCGATGCGTGCCTAAGTGTTGTGAGAGGTAAGTGGAAAGTCGCGGCCCACAAGACTAGTGCATCCAAGCTCAATCCAGCGATTTCCTAGTATTCCCTGTGTGAGCCAGGTGCTACATCCTACGTGCCATACGAGAGAAGCTAGCTGAACGACTTGTCCAAAAGCAACTTACTTCGGAGATTTGACCTCACCCTCAGTCCGTCACAGTTGCACACTGCCTGCAGAATGAGTTTCCAACATCTGAACCACAGCCGTTTGTCAGAGGTTGTGAGACGCAAGTGGAATAAGCAGACCTGGAGGGTGTCTCCAGCTGCAGTGGAGTGGTATTCTGGGTAGCTCCTGGCTTAGAACACTGTTACGTTCTCAGTGCCCGAGGAACGCAGCTAGTGGAAATCTGGATTGTAGGCCTACTTCCTTGTGCGAGCTGAGTTCAGGGCAGGACCCTGCCGCATCCTTACTGCCCGTAGACGTAGGTCCCAGCATCCTTATGTTAGGAGCCGGAAGCGGTTGTGTGAAGAGCATGCGGAAGTGACAGGATTCTCCTCAAGTGTATCTGATCTCAATACAGACATTGCAAACGTCCTTGTTCAATGAGAGTGTAGCTCGGTCCTAGCTCCCATCAAAGTGTCTAGCAGACATCTGCCTGCAAAGCATGCACACTTCCGAGAGTTGAGCTTATGGACTGTCCCTCCCACATCCTGCCTGCACGTACACCGCGCTCCTAACAGGCCTAGCCCCGATGCGTGCCTGAAGTGTTGTGAGAGGTAAGTGGAAAGTCGCGGCCCACAAGACTAGTGCATCCAAGCTCAATCCAGCGATTTCCTAGTATTCCCTGTGTGAGCCAGGTGCTACATCCTACGTGCCATACGAGAGAAGCTAGCTGAACGACTTGTCCAAAAGCAACTTACTTCGGAGAGTTCAGCTCACCCTCAGTCCCTCACAGTTGCACACTGCCTGCAGAATGAGTTTCCAACATCTGAACCACAGCCGTTTGTCAGAGGTTGTGAGACGCAAGTGGAATAAGCAGACCTGGAGGGTGTCTCCAGCTGCAGTGGAGTGGTATTCTGGGTAGCTCCTGGCTTAGAACACTGTTACGTTCTCAGTGCCCGAGGAACGCAGCTAGTGGAAATCTGGATTGTAGGCCTACTTCCTTGGGCGAGCTGAGTTCAGGGCAAGACCCTCCCGCATCCTGACTGCCCGTAGAGGTAGGTCCCAGCATCCTTATGTTAGTTGCCGGAAGCGGTTGTGTGAAGAGCATGTGGAAGTGACAGGATTCTCCTCAAGTGTATCTGATTTCAATACAGAGATTGCAAACGTCCTTGTTCACTGAGAGCGTAGCTCGGTCCTAGCTCCCATCAAAGTGTCTAGCAGACATCTGCCTGCAAACCATACACACTTCCGAGAGTTGAGCTTATGGACTGTCCCTCCCACATCCTGCCTGCACGTACACCGCGCTCCTAACAGGCCTAGCCCCGACGCGTGCCTGTAGTGTTGTGAGAGGTAAGTGGAAAGTCGCGGCCCACAAGACTAGTGCATCCAAGCTCAATCCAGCGATGTTTCCTAGAATTCCCTGGGTGAGCCAGGTGCTACATCCTACGTGTCATACAAGAGAAGCTAGCTGAACGCCTTGTCCAAAAGCCACTTACTTCGGAGAGTTGAGCTCACCCTCAGTCCCTCACAGTTGCACACTGCCTGCAGAAAGAGTTTCCAACATCTGAACCACAGGCGTTTGTCAGAGGCTTGTGAGACGCAAGTGGAATAAGCAGACCTGGAGGGTGTCTCCAGCTGCAGTGGAGTGGTATTCTGGGTAGCTCCTGGCTTAGAACACTGTTACGTTCTCAGTGCCCGAGGAACGCAGCGAGTTGAAAGCTGGCTTGTAGGCGTGCTTCCTTGTGAGAGCTGAGTTCAGGGCAGGACCCTCCCGCTTTCTGACTCCCCATAGACGTAGGTCCCAACATCCTTATGTTAGTTGCCGGAAGCGGTTGTGTGAAGAGCATGTGGAAGTGACAGGATTCTCCTCAAGTGTATCTGATCTCAATACAGACATTGCAAACGTCCTTGTTCACTGAGAGCGTAGCTCGGTCCTAGCTCCCATCAAAGTGTCTAGCAGACATCTGCCTGCAAACCATACACACTTCCGAGAGTTGAGCTTATGGACTGTCCCTCCCACATCCTGCCTGCATGTACACCACGCTCCTAACAGGCCTAGCCCCGACGCGTGCCTGAAGTGTTGTGAGATTTAAGTGGAAAGTCGCGGCCCACAAGACTAGTGCATCCAAGCTCAATCCAGCGATTTCCTAGTATTCCCTGTGTGAGCCAGTTGCTACATCCTACGTGCCATACGAGAGAAGCTAGCTGAACGACTTGTCCAAAAGCAACTTACTTCGGAGATTTGACCTCACCCTTAGTCCGTCACAGTTGCACACTGCCTGCAGAATGAGTTTCCAACATCTGAACCACAGACGTTTGTCAGAGGTTGTGAGACGCAAGTGGAATAAGCAGACCTGGAGGGTGTCTCCAGCTGCAGTGGAGTGGTATTCTGGGTAGCTCCTGGCTTAGAACACTGTTACGTTCTCAGTGCCCGAGGAACGCAGCTAGTGGAAATCTGGATTGTAGGCCTACTTCCTTGGGCGAGCTGAGTTCAGGGCAAGACCCTCCCGCATCCTGACTGCCCGTAGAGGTAGGTCCCAGCATCCTTATGTTAGTTGCCGGAAGCGGTTGTGTGAAGAGCATTTTGAAGTGACAGGATTCTCCTCAAGTGTATCTGATTTCAATACAGAGATTGCAAACGTCCTTGTTCACTGAGAGCGTAGCTCGGTCCTAGCTCCCATCAAAGTGTCTAGCAGACATCTGCCTGCAAACCATACACACTTCCGAGAGTTGAGCTTATGGACTGTCCCTCCCACATCCTGCCTGCACGTACACCGCGCTCCTAACAGGCCTAGCCCCGACGCGTGCCTGTAGTGTTGTGAGAGGTAAGTGGAAAGTCGCGGCCCACAAGACTAGTGCATCCAAGCTCAATCCAGCGATGTTTCCTAGAATTCCCTGGTTGAGCCAGGTGCTACATCCTACGTGCCATACAAGAGAAGCTAGCTGAACGCCTTGTCCAAAAGCCACTTACTTCGGAGAGTTGAGCTCACCCTCAGTCCCTCACAGTTGCACACTGCCTGCAGAAAGAGTTTCCAACATCTGAACCACAGGCGTTTGTCAGAGGCTTGTGAAACGCAAGTGGAATAAGCAGACCTGGAGGGTGTCTCCAGCTGCAGTGGAGTGGTATTCTGGGTAGCTCCTGGCTTAGAACACTGTTACGTTCTCAGTGCCCGAGGAACGCAGCTAGTGGAAATCTGGATTGTAGGCCTACTTCCTTGTGCGAGCTGAGTTCAGGGTCGGACCCTCCCGCATCCTGAATGCCCGTGGACGTAGGTCCCAGCATCCGTATGTTAGGAGCCGGAAGCGGTTGTGTGAAGAGCATGCGGAAGTGACAGGATTCTCCTCAAGTGTATGTGATCTCAATACAGACATTGCAAACGTCCTTGTTCAATGAGAGTGTAGCTCGGTCCTAGCTCCCATCAAAGTGTCTAGCAGACATCTGCCTGCAAAGCATGCACACTTCCGAGAGTTGAGCTTATGGACTGTCCCTCCCACATCCTGCCTGCACGTACACCGCGCTCCTAACAGGCCTAGCCCCGATGCGTGCCTGAAGTGTTGTGAGAGGTAAGTGGAAAGTCGCGGCCCACAAGACTAGTGCATCCAAGCTCAATCCAGCGATTTCCTAGTATTCCCTGTGTGAGCCAGGTGCTACATCCTACGTGCCATACGAGAGAAGCTAGCTGAACGACTTGTCCAAAAGCAACTTACTTCGGAGAGTTCAGCTCACCCTCAGTCCCTCACAGTTGCACACTGCCTGCAGAATGAGTTTCCAACATCTGAACCACAGCCGTTTGTCAGAGGTTGTGAGACGCAAGTGGAATAAGCAGACCTGGAGGGTGTCTCCAGCTACAGTGGAGTGGTATTCTGGGTAGCTCCTGGCTTAGAACACTGTTACGTTCTCAGTGCCCGAGGAACGCAGCTAGTGGAAATCTGGATTGTAGGCCTACTTCCTTGGGCGAGCTGAGTTCAGGGCAAGACCCTCCCGCATCCTGACTGCCCGTAGAGGTAGGTCCCAGCATCCTTATGTTAGTTGCCGGAAGCGGTTGTGTGAAGAGCATGTGGAAGTGACAGGATTCTCCTCAAGTGTATCTGATTTCAATACAGAGATTGCAAACGTCCTTGTTCACTGAGAGCGTAGCTCGGTCCTAGCTCCCATCAAAGTGTCTAGCAGACATCTGCCTGCAAACCATACACACTTCCGAGAGTTGAGCTTATGGACTGTCCCTCCCACATCCTGCCTGCACGTACACCGCGCTCCTAACAGGCCTAGCCCCGACGCGTGCCTGTAGTGTTGTGAGAGGTAAGTGGAAAGTCGCGGCCCACAAGACTAGTGCATCCAAGCTCAATCCAGCGATGTTTCCTAGAATTCCCTGGGTGAGCCAGGTGCTACATCCTACGTGTCATACAAGAGAAGCTAGCTGAACGCCTTGTCCAAAAGCCACTTACTTCGGAGAGTTGAGCTCACCCTCAGTCCCTCACAGTTGCACACTGCCTGCAGAAAGAGTTTCCAACATCTGAACCACAGGCGTTTGTCAGAGGCTTGTGAGACGCAAGTGGAATAAGCAGACCTGGAGGGTGTCTCCAGCTGCAGTGGAGTGGTATTCTGGGTAGCTCCTGGCTTAGAACACTGTTACGTTCTCAGTGCCCGAGGAACGCAGCGAGTTGAAAGCTGGCTTGTAGGCGTGCTTCCTTGTGAGAGCTGAGTTCAGGGCAGGACCCTCCCGCTTTCTGACTCCCCATAGACGTAGGTCCCAACATCCTTATGTTAGTTGCCGGAAGCGGTTGTGTGAAGAGCATGTGGAAGTGACAGGATTCTCCTCAAGTGTATCTGATCTCAATACAGACATTGCAAACGTCCTTGTTCACTGAGAGCGTAGCTCGGTCCTAGCTCCCATCAAAGTGTCTAGCAGACATCTGCCTGCAAACCATACACACTTCCGAGAGTTGAGCTTATGGACTGTCCCTCCCACATCCTGCCTGCACGTACACCACGCTCCTAACAGGCCGAGCCCCGACGCGTGCCTGAAGTGTTGTGAGAGGTAAGTGGAAAGTCGCGGCCCACAAGACTAGTGCATCCAAGCTCAATCCAGCGATTTCCTAGTATTCCCTGTGTGAGCCAGTTGCTACATCCTACGTGCCATACGAGAGAAGCTAGCTGAACGACTTGTCCAAAAGCAACTTACTTCGGAGATTTGACCTCACCCTTAGTCCGTCACAGTTGCACACTGCCTGCAGAATGAGTTTCCAACATCTGAACCACAGACGTTTGTCAGAGGTTGTGAGACGCAAGTGGAATAAGCAGACCTGGAGGGTGTCTCCAGCTGCAGTGGAGTGGTATTCTGGGTAGCTCTTGGCTTAGAACACTGTTACGTTCTCAGTGCCCGAGGAACGCAGCTAGTGGAAATCTGGATTGTAGGCCTACTTCCTTGGGCGAGCTGAGTTCAGGGCAAGACCCTCCCGCATCCTGACTGCCCGTAGAGGTAGGTCCCAGCATCCTTATGTTAGTTGCCGGAAGCGGTTGTGTGAAGAGCATGTTGAAGTGACAGGATTCTCCTCAAGTGTATCTGATTTCAATACAGAGATTGCAAACGTCCTTGTTCACTGAGAGCGTTATTCGGTCCTAGCTCCCATCAAAGTGTCTAGCAGACATCTGCCTGCAAACCATACACACTTCCGAGAGTTGAGCTTATGGACTGTCCCTCCCACATCCTGCCTGCACGTACACCGCGCTCCTAACAGGCCTAGCCCCGACGCGTGCCTGTAGTGTTGTGAGAGGTAAGTGGAAAGTCGCGGCCCACAAGACTAGTGCATCCAAGCTCAATCCAGCGATGTTTCCTAGAATTCCCTGGTTGAGCCAGGTGCTACATCCTACGTGCCATACAAGAGAAGCTAGCTGAACGCCTTGTCCAAAAGCCACTTACTTCGGAGAGTTGAGCTCACCCTCAGTCCCTCACAGTTGCACACTGCCTGCAGAAAGAGTTTCCAACATCTGAACCACAGGCGTTTGTCAGAGGCTTGTGAAACGCAAGTGGAATAAGCAGACCTGGAGGGTGTCTCCAGCTGCAGTGGAGTGGTATTCTGGGTAGCTCCTGGCTTAGAACACTGTTACGTTCTCAGTGCCCGAGGAACGCAGCTAGTGGAAATCTGGATTGTAGGCCTACTTCCTTGTGCGAGCTGAGTTCAGGGTCGGACCCTCCCGCATCCTGAATGCCCGTGGACGTAGGTCCCAGCATCCGTATGTTAGGAGCCGGAAGCGGTTGTGTGAAGAGCATGCGGAAGTGACAGGATTCTCCTCAAGTGTATGTGATCTCAATACAGACATTGCAAACGTCCTTGTTCACTGAGAGCGTAGCTCGGTGCTAGCTCCCATCAAAGTGTCTAGCAGACATCTGCCTGCAAACCATGCACACTTCTGAGAGTTGAGCTTATTGACTGTCCCTCCCACATCCTGCCTGCACGTACACCGCGCTCCTTACCGGCCTAACCCGATGCGTGCCTGAAGTGTTGTGAGAGGTAAGTGGAAAGTCGCGGCCCACAAGACTAGTGCATCCAAGCTCAATCCAGCGATATTTCCTAGTATTCCCTGGTGAGCCAGGTGCTACATCGTATGTGCCATACAAGAGAAGCTAGCTGAACGCCTTGTCCAAAAGCAACTTACTTCGGAGAGTTCAGCTCACCCTCAGTCCCTCACAGTTGCACACTGCCTGCAGAAAGAGTTTCCAACATCTGAACCACAGGCGTTTGTCAGAGGCTTGTGAGACGCAAGTGGAATAAGCAGACCTGGAGGCTGTCTCCAGCTGCAGTGGAGTGGTATTCTGGGTAGCTCCTGGCTTAGAACACTGTTACGTTCTCAGTGCCCGAGGAACGCAGCTAGTTGAAAGCTGGCTTGTAGGCTTGCTTCCTTGTGAGAGCTGAGTTCAGGGCAGGACCCTCCCGCTTTCTGACTCCCCATAGACGTAGGTCCCAACATCCTTATGTTAGTTGCCGGAAGCGATTGTGTGAAGAGCATGTGGAAGTGACAGGATTCTCCTCAAGTGTATCTGATCTCAATACAGACATTGCAAACGTCATTGTTCACTGAGAGCGTAGCTCGGTCCTAGCTCCAATCAAAGTGTCTAGCAGACATCTGCCTGCAAAGCATACACACTTCCGAGAGTTGAGCTTATGGACTGTCCCTCCC
Source organism: Vulpes vulpes (assembly GCF_048418805.1). NCBI lineage: Eukaryota > Metazoa > Chordata > Mammalia > Carnivora > Canidae > Vulpes > Vulpes vulpes. Next base: position 60,320,491 of record NC_132784.1, read on the forward strand.
ACATCCTGCTTGCACGTACACCGCGATCCTAACAGGCCTAACCCGATGCGTGCCTAAGTGTTGTGAGAGGTAAGTGGAAAGTCGCGGCCCACAAGACTAGTGCATCCAAGCTCAATCCAGCGATTTCCTAGTATTCCCTGTGTGAGCCAGGTGCTACATCCTACGTGCCATACGAGAGAAGCTAGCTGAACGACTTGTCCAAAAGCAACTTACTTCGGAGATTTGACCTCACCCTCAGTCCGTCACAGTTGCACACTGCCTGCAGAATGAGTTTCCAACATCTGAACCACAGCCGTTTGTCAGAGGTTGTGAGACGCAAGTGGAATAAGCAGACCTGGAGGGTGTCTCCAGCTGCAGTGGAGTGGTATTCTGGGTAGCTCCTGGCTTAGAACACTGTTACGTTCTCAGTGCCCGAGGAACGCAGCTAGTGGAAATCTGGATTGTAGGCCTACTTCCTTGTGCGAGCTGAGTTCAGGGCAAGACCCTCCCGCATCCTGACTGCCCGTAGAGGTAGGTCCCAGCATCCTTATGTTAGTTGCCGGAAGCGGTTGTGTGAAGAGCATGTGGAAGTGACAGGATTCTCCTCAAGTGTATCTGATCTCAATACAGACATTGCAAACGTCCTTGTTCACTGAGAGCGTAGCTCGGTCCTAGCTCCCATCAAAGTGTCTAGCAGACATCTGCCTGCAAACCATACACACTTCCGAGAGTTGAGCTTATGGACTGTCCCTCCCACATCCTGCCTGCACGTACACCGCGCTCCTAACAGGCCTAGCCCCGACGCGTGCCTGTAGTGTTGTGAGAGGTAAGTGGAAAGTCGCGGCCCACAAGACTAGTGCATCCAAGCTCAATCCAGCGATGTTTCCTAGAATTCCCTGGGTGAGCCAGGTGCTACATCCTACGTGCCATACAAGAGAAGCTAGCTGAACGCCTTGTCCAAAAGCCACTTACTTCGGAGAGTTGAGCTCACCCTCCGTCCCTCACAGTTGCACACTGCCTGCAGAAAGAGTTTCCAACATCTGAACCACAGGCGTTTGTCAGAGGCTTGTGAAACGCAAGTGGAATAAGCAGACCTGGAGTGTGTCTCCAGCTGCAGTGGAGTGGTATTCTGGGTAGCTCCTGGCTTAGAACACTGTTACGTTCTCAGTGCCCGAAGAACGCAGCGAGTTGAAAGCTGGCTTGTAGGCGTGCTTCCTTGTGAGAGCTGAGTTCAGGGCAGGACCCTCCCGCTTTCTGACTCCCCATAGACGTAGGTCCCAACATCCTTATGTTAGTTGCCGGAAGCGGTTGTGTGAAGAGCATGCGGAAGTGACAGGATTCTCCTCAAGTGTATCTGATCTCAATACAGACATTGCAAACGTCCTTGTTCACTGAGAGCGTAGCTCGGTCCTAGCTCCAATCAAAGTGTCTAGCAGACATCTGCCTGCAAACCATACACACTTCCGAGAGTTGAGCTTATGGACTGTCCCTCCCACATCCTGCCTGCACGTACACCGCGCTCCTAACAGGCCTAGCCCCGACGCGTGCCTGAAGTGTTGTGAGAGGTAAGTGGAAAGTCGCGGCCCACAAGACTAGTGCATCCAAGCTCAATCCAGCGATATTTCCTAGTATTCCCTGGTGAACCAGGTGCTACATCGTATGTGCCATACAAGAGAAGCTAGCTGAACGCCTTGTCCAAAAGCAACTTACTTCGGAGAGTTGAGCTCACCCTCAGTCCCTCACAGTTGCACACTGCCTGCAGAAAGAGTTTCCAACATCTGAACCACAGGCGTTTGTCAGAGGCTTGTGAGACGCAAGTGGAATAAGCAGACCTGGAGGGTGTCTCCAGCTGCAGTGGAGTGGTATTCTGGGTAGCTCCTGGCTTAGAACACTGTTACGTTCTCAGTGCCCGAGGAACGCAGCGAGTTGAAAGCTGGCTTGTGGCGTGCTTCCTTGTGAGAGCTGAGTTCAGGGCAGGACCCTCCCGCTTTCTGACTCCCCATAGACGTAGGTCCCAACATCCTTATGTTAGTTGCCGGAAGCGGTTGTGTGAAGAGCATGTGGAAGTGACAGGATTCTCCTCAAGTGTATCTGATCTCAATACAGACATTGCAAACGTCCTTGTTCATTGAGAGCGTAGCTCGGTCCTAGCTCCAATCAAAGTGTCTAGCAGACATCTGCCTGCAAACCATACACACTTCCGAGAGTTGAGCTTATGGACTGTCCCTCCCACATCCTGCCTGCACGTACACCGCGCTCCTAACAGGCCTAGCCCCGACGCGTGCCTGTAGTGTTGTGAGAGGTAAGTGGAAATTCGCGGCCCACAAGACTAGTGCATCCAAGCTCAATCCAGCGATATTTCCTAGAATTCCCTGTGTGAGCCAGGTGCTACAGCCTACGTGCGATACAAGAGAAGCTAGCTGAACGCCTTGTCCAAAAGCAACTTACTTCGGAGAGTTGAGCTCACCCTCAGTCACTCACAGTTGCACACTGCCTGCAGAAAGAGTTTCCAACATCTGAACCACAGCCGTTTGTCAGAGGCTTGTGAGACGCAAGTGGAATAAGCAGACCTGGAGGGTGTCTCCAGCTGCAGTGGAGTGGTATTCTGGGTAGAGCCTGGTTAGAACACTGTTACGTTCTCAGTGCCCGAGGAACGCAGTTGGTGGAAATCTGGATTGAAGGCCTACTTCCTTGTGCGAGCTGAGTTCAGGGCAGGACCCTCCCGCATCCTGACTGCCCGTAGACGTAGGTCCCATCATCCTTATGTTAGGAGCCGGAAGCGGTTGTGTGAAGAGCATGCGGAAGTGACAGGATTCTCCTCAAGTGTATCTGATCTCAATACAGACATTGCAAACGTCCTTGTACAATGAGAGTGTAGCTCGGTCCTAGCTCCCATCAAAGTGTCTAGCAGACATCTGCCTGCAAAGCATGCACACTTCCGAGAGTTGAGCTTATGGACTGTCCCTCCCACATCCTGCCTGCACGTACACCGCGCTCCTAACAGGCCTAGCCCCGATGCGTGCCTGAAGTGTTGTGAGAGGTAAGTGGAAAGTCGCGGCCCACAAGACTAGTGCATCCAAGCTCAATCCAGCGATATTTCCTAGTATTCCCTGGTGAACCAGGTGCTACATCGTATGTGCCATACAAGAGAAGCTAGCTGAACGCCTTGTCCAAAAGCAACTTACTTCGGAGAGTTCAGCTCAAGCTCAGTCCCTCACAGTTGCACACTGCCTGCAGAACGAGTTTCCAACATCTGAACCACAGGCGTTTGTCAGAGGCTTGTGAGACGCAAGTGGAATAAGCAGACCTGGAGGGTGTCTCCAGCTGCAGTGGAGTGGTATTCTGGGTAGCTCCTGGCTTCGAACACTGTTACGTTCTCAGTGCCCAAGGAACGCAGCGAGTTGAAAGCTGGCTTGTAGGCGTGCTTCCTTGTGAGAGCTGAGTTCAGGGCAGGACCCTCCCGCTTTCTGACTCCCCATAGACGTAGGTCCCAACATCCTTATGTTAGTTGCCGGAAGCGGTTGTGTGAAGAGCATGTGGAAGTGACAGGATTCTCCTCAAGTGTATCTGATCTCAATACAGACATTGCAAACGTCCTTGTTCACTGAGAGCGTAGCTCGGTGCTAGCTCCCATCAAAGTGTCTAGCAGACATCTGCCTGCAAACCATGCACACTTCCGAGAGTTTAGCTTATTGACTGTCCCTCCCACATCCTGCCTGCACGTACACCGCGCTCCTAACCGGCCTAACCCGATGCGTGCCTGAAGTGTTGTGAGAGGTAAGTGGAAAGTCGCGGCCCACAAGACTAGTGCATCCAAGCTCAATCCAGCGATATTTCCTAGTATTCCCTGGTGTGCCAGGTGCTACATCGTATGTGCCATACAAGAGAAGCTAGCTGAACGCCTTGTCCAAAAGCAACTTACTTCGGAGAGTTCAGCTCACCCTCAGTCCCTCACAGTTGCACACTGCCTGCAGAAAGAGTTACCAACATCTGAACCACAGGCGTTTGTCAGAGGCTTGTGAGACGCAAGTGGAATAAGCAGACCTGGAGGGTGTCTCCAGCTGCAGTGGAGTGGTATTCTGGGTAGCTCCTGGCTTAGAACACTGTTACGTTCTCAGTGCCCGAGGAACGCAGCTAGTTGAAAGCTGGCTTGTAGGCTTGCTTCCTTGTGAGAGCTGAGTTCAGGGCAGGACCCTCCCGCTATCTGACTCCCCATAGACGTTGGTCCCAACATCCTTATGTTAGTTGCCGGAAGCGATTGTGTGAAGAGCATGTGGAAGTGACAGGATTCTCCTCAAGTGTATCTGATCTCAATACAGACATTGCAAACGTCCTTGTTCACTGAGAGCGTAGCTCGGTCCTAGCTCCAATCAAAGTGTCTAGCAGACATCTGCCTGCAAAGCATACACACTTCCGAGAGTTGAGCTTATGGACTGTCCCTCCCACATCCTGCTTGCACGTACACCGCGATCCTAACAGGCCTAACCCGATGCGTGCCTAAGTGTTGTGAGAGGTAAGTGGAAAGTCGCGGCCCACAAGACTAGTGCATCCAAGCTCAATCCAGCGATTTCCTAGTATTCCCTGTGTGAGCCAGGTGCTACATCCTACGTGCCATACGAGAGAAGCTAGCTGAACGACTTGTCCAAAAGCAACTTACTTCGGAGATTTGACCTCACCCTCAGTCCGTCACAGTTGCACACTGCCTGCAGAATGAGTTTCCAACATCTGAACCACAGCCGTTTGTCAGAGGTTGTGAGACGCAAGTGGAATAAGCAGACCTGGAGGGTGTCTCCAGCTGCAGTGGAGTGGTATTCTGGGTAGCTCCTGGCTTAGAACACTGTTACGTTCTCAGTGCCCGAGGAACGCAGCGAGTTGAAAGCTGGCTTGTAGGCGTGCTTCCTTGTGAGAGCTGAGTTCAGGGCAGGACCCTCCCGCTTTCTGACTCCCCATAGACGTAGGTCCCAACATCCTTATGTTAGTTGCCGGAAGCGGTTGTGTGAAGAGCATGTGGAAGTGACAGGATTCTCCTCAAGTGTATCTGATCTCAATACAGACATTGCAAACGTCCTTGTTCATTGAGAGCGTAGCTCGGTCCTAGCTCCAATCAAAGTGTCTAGCAGACATCTGCCTGCAAACCATACACACTTCCGAGAGTTGAGCTTATGGACTGTCCCTCCCACATCCTGCCTGCACGTACACCGCGCTCCTAACAGGCCTAGCCCCGACGCGTGCCTGTAGTGTTGTGAGAGGTAAGTGGAAATTCGCGGCCCACAAGACTAGTGCATCCAAGCTCAATCCAGCGATATTTCCTAGAATTCCCTGTGTGAGCCAGGTGCTACAGCCTACGTGCGATACAAGAGAAGCTAGCTGAACGCCTTGTCCAAAAGCAACTTACTTCGGAGAGTTGAGCTCACCCTCAGTCACTCACAGTTGCACACTGCCTGCAGAAAGAGTTTCCAACATCTGAACCACAGCCGTTTGTCAGAGGCTTGTGAGACGCAAGTGGAATAAGCAGACCTGGAGGGTGTCTCCAGCTGCAGTGGAGTGGTATTCTGGGTAGAGCCTGGTTAGAACACTGTTACGTTCTCAGTGCCCGAGGAACGCAGTTGGTGGAAATCTGGATTGAAGGCCTACTTCCTTGTGCGAGCTGAGTTCAGGGCAGGACCCTCCCGCATCCTGACTGCCCGTAGACGTAGGTCCCATCATCCTTATGTTAGGAGCCGGAAGCGGTTGTGTGAAGAGCATGCGGAAGTGACAGGATTCTCCTCAAGTGTATCTGATCTCAATACAGACATTGCAAACGTCCTTGTACAATGAGAGTGTAGCTCGGTCCTAGCTCCCATCAAAGTGTCTAGCAGACATCTGCCTGCAAAGCATGCACACTTCCGAGAGTTGAGCTTATGGACTGTCCCTCCCACATCCTGCCTGCACGTACACCGCGCTCCTAACAGGCCTAGCCCCGATGCGTGCCTGAAGTGTTGTGAGAGGTAAGTGGAAAGTCGCGGCCCACAAGACTAGTGCATCCAAGCTCAATCCAGCGATATTTCCTAGTATTCCCTGGTGAACCAGGTGCTACATCGTATGTGCCATACAAGAGAAGCTAGCTGAACGCCTTGTCCAAAAGCAACTTACTTCGGAGAGTTCAGCTCAAGCTCAGTCCCTCACAGTTGCACACTGCCTGCAGAACGAGTTTCCAACATCTGAACCACAGGCGTTTGTCAGAGGCTTGTGAGACGCAAGTGGAATAAGCAGACCTGGAGGGTGTCTCCAGCTGCAGTGGAGTGGTATTCTGGGTAGCTCCTGGCTTCGAACACTGTTACGTTCTCAGTGCCCAAGGAACGCAGCGAGTTGAAAGCTGGCTTGTAGGCGTGCTTCCTTGTGAGAGCTGAGTTCAGGGCAGGACCCTCCCGCTTTCTGACTCCCCATAGACGTAGGTCCCAACATCCCTATGTTAGTTGCCGGAAGCGGTTGTGTGAAGAGCATGTGGAAGTGACAGGATTCTCCTCAAGTGTATCTGATCTCAATACAGACATTGCAAACGTCCTTGTTCACTGAGAGCGTAGCTCGGTGCTAGCTCCCATCAAAGTGTCTAGCAGACATCTGCCTGCAAACCATGCACACTTCCGAGAGTTTAGCTTATTGACTGTCCCTCCCACATCCTGCCTGCACGTACACCGCGCTCCTAACCGGCCTAACCCGATGCGTGCCTGAAGTGTTGTGAGAGGTAAGTGGAAAGTCGCGGCCCACAAGACTAGTGCATCCAAGCTCAATCCAGCGATATTTCCTAGTATTCCCTGGTGTGCCAGGTGCTACATCGTATGTGCCATACAAGAGAAGCTAGCTGAACGCCTTGTCCAAAAGCAACTTACTTCGGAGAGTTCAGCTCACCCTCAGTCCCTCACAGTTGCACACTGCCTGCAGAAAGAGTTACCAACATCTGAACCACAGGCGTTTGTCAGAGGCTTGTGAGACGCAAGTGGAATAAGCAGACCTGGAGGGTGTCTCCAGCTGCAGTGGAGTGGTATTCTGGGTAGCTCCTGGCTTAGAACACTGTTACGTTCTCAGTGCCCGAGGAACGCAGCTAGTTGAAAGCTGGCTTGTAGGCTTGCTTCCTTGTGAGAGCTGAGTTCAGGGCAGGACCCTCCCGCTATCTGACTCCCCATAGACGTTGGTCCCAACATCCTTATGTTAGTTGCCGGAAGCGATTGTGTGAAGAGCATGTGGAAGTGACAGGATTCTCCTCAAGTGTATCTGATCTCAATACAGACATTGCAAACGTCCTTGTTCACTGAGAGCGTAGCTCGGTCCTAGCTCCAATCAAAGTGTCTAGCAGACATCTGCCTGCAAAGCATACACACTTCCGAGAGTTGAGCTTATGGACTGTCCCTCCCACATCCTGCTTGCACGTACACCGCGATCCTAACAGGCCTAACCCGATGCGTGCCTAAGTGTTGTGAGAGGTAAGTGGAAAGTCGCGGCCCACAAGACTAGTGCATCCAAGCTCAATCCAGCGATTTCCTAGTATTCCCTGTGTGAGCCAGGTGCTACATCCTACGTGCCATACGAGAGAAGCTAGCTGAACGACTTGTCCAAAAGCAACTTACTTCGGAGATTTGACCTCACCCTCAGTCCGTCACAGTTGCACACTGCCTGCAGAATGAGTTTCCAACATCTGAACCACAGCCGTTTGTCAGAGGTTGTGAGACGCAAGTGGAATAAGCAGACCTGGAGGGTGTCTCCAGCTGCAGTGGAGTGGTATTCTGGGTAGCTCCTGGCTTAGAACACTGTTACGTTCTCAGTGCCCGAGGAACGCAGCTAGTGGAAATCTGGATTGTAGGCCTACTTCCTTGGGCGAGCTGAGTTCAGGGCAAGACCCTCCCGCATCCTGACTGCCCGTAGAGGTAGGTCCCAGCATCCTTATGTTAGTTGCCGGAAGCGGTTGTGTGAAGAGCATGTGGAAGTGACAGGATTCTCCTCAAGTGTATCTGATTTCAATACAGAGATTGCAAACGTCCTTGTTCACTGAGAGCGTAGCTCGGTCCTAGCTCCCATCAAAGTGTCTAGCAGACATCTGCCTGCAAAGCATACACACTTCCGAGAGTTGAGCTTATGGACTGTCCCTCCCACATCCTGCCTGCACGTACACCGCGCTCCTAACAGGCCTAGCCCCGACGCGTGCCTGTAGTGTTGTGAGAGGTAAGTGGAAAGTCGCGGCCCACAAGACTAGTGCATCCAAGCTCAATCCAGCGATGTTTCCTAGAATTCCCTGTGTGAGCCAGGTGCTACATCCTACGTGCCATACAAGAGAAGCTAGCTGAACGCCTTGTCCAAAAGCCACTTACTTCGGAGAGTTGAGCTCACCCTCAGTCCCTTACAGTTGCACACTGCCTGCAGAAAGAGTTTCCAACATCTGAACCACAGGCGTTTGTCAGAGGCTTGTGAAACGCAAGTGGAATAAGCAGACCTGGAGGGTGTCTCCAGCTGCAGTGGAGTGGTATTCTGGGTAGCTCCTGGCTTAGAACACTGTTACGTTCTCAGTGCCCGAGGAACGCAGCGAGTTGAAAGCTGGCTTGTAGGCGTGCTTCCTTGTGAGAGCTGAGTTCAGGGCAGGACCCTCCCGCTTTCTGACTCCCCATAGACGTAGGTCCCAACATCCTTATGTTAGTTGCCGGAAGCGGTTGTGTGAAGAGCATGTGGAAGTGACAGGATTCTCCTCAAGTGTATCTGATCTCAATACAGACATTGCAAACGTCCTTGTTCACTGAGACCGTAGCTCGGTCCTAGCTCCCATCAAAGTGTCTAGCAGACATCTGCCTGCAAACCATACACACTTCCGAGAGTTGAGCTTATGGACTGTCCCTCCCACATCCTGCCTGCACGTACACCGCGCCCCTAACAGGCCTAGCCCCGACGAGTGCCTGAAGTGTTGTGAGAGGTAAGTGGAAAGTCGCGGCCCACAAGACTAGTGCATCCAAGCTCAATCCAGCGATATTTCCTAGAATTCCCTGTGTGAGCCAGGTGCTACATCCTACGTGCGATACAAGAGAAGCTAGCTGAACGCCTTGTCCAAAAGCAACTTACTTCGGAGAGTTGAGCTCACCCTCAGTCCCTCACAGTTGCACACTGCCTGCAGAAAGAGTTTCCAACATCTGAACCACAGCCGTTTGTCAGAGGCTTGTGAGACGCAAGTGGAATAAGCAGACCTGGAGGGTGTCTCCAGCTGCAGTGGAGTGGTATTCTGGGTAGAGCCTGGTTAGAACACTGTTACGTTCTCAGTGCCCGGGGAACGCAGTTGGTGGAAATCTGGATTGTAGGCCTACTTCCTTGTGCGAGCTGAGTTCAGGGCAGGACCCTCCCGCATCCTTACTGCCCGTAGACGTAGGTCCCAGCATCCTTACGTTAGGAGCCGGAAGCGGTTGTGTGAAGAGCATGCGGAAGTGACAGGATCTCCTCAAGTGTATCTGATCTCAATACAGACATTGCAACCGTCCTTGTTCAATGAGAGTGTAGCTCGGTCCTAGCTCCCATCAAAGTGTCTAGCAGACATCTGCCTGCAAAGCATGCACACTTCCGAGAGTTGAGCTTATGGACTGTCCCTCCCACATCCTGCCTGCACGTACACCCCGCTCCTAACAGGCCTAGCCCCGACGCGTGCCTGAAGTGTTGTGAGAGGTAAGTGGAAAGTCGCGGCCCACAAGACTAGTGCATCCAAGCTCAATATAGCGATGTTTCCTAGAATTCCCTGGGTGAGCCAGGTGCTACATCCTACGTGCCATACAAGAGAAGCTAGCTGAACGCCTTGTCCAAAAGCCACTTACTTCGGAGAGTTGAGCTCACCCTCAGTCCCTCACAGTTGCACACTGCCTGCAGAAAGAGTTTCCAACATCTGAACCACAGGCGTTTGTCAGAGGCTTGTGAGACGCAAGTGGAATAAGCAGACCAGGAGGGTGTCTCCAGCTGCAGTGGAGTGGTATTCTGGGTAGCTCCTGGCTTCGAACACTGTTACGTTCTCAGTGCCCGAGGAACGCAGCTAGTTGAAAGCTGGCTTGTAGGCTTGCTTCCTTGTGAGAGCTGAGTTCAGGGCACGACCCTCCCGCTTTCTGACTCCCCATAGACGTAGGTCCCAACATCCTTATGTTAGTTGCCAGAAGCGATTGTGTGAAGAGCATGTGGAAGTGACAGGATTCTCCTCAAGTGTATCTGATCTCAATACAGACATTGCAAACGTCCTTGTTCACTGAGAGCGTAGCTCGGTCCTAGCTCCAATCAAAGTGTCTAGCAGACATCTGCCTGCAAAGCATACACACTTCCGAGAGTTGAGCTTATGGACTGTCCCTCCCACATCCTGCTTGCACGTACACCGCGATCCTAACAGGCCTAACCCGATGCGTGCCTAAGTGTTGTGAGAGGTAAGTGGAAAGTCGCGGCCCACAAGACTAGTGCATCCAAGCTCAATCCAGCGATTTCCTAGTATTCCCTGTGTGAGCCAGGTGCTACATCCTACGTGCCATACGAGAGAAGCTAGCTGAACGACTTGTCCAAAAGCAACTTACTTCGGAGATTTGACCTCACCCTCAGTCCGTCACAGTTGCACACTGCCTGCAGAATGAGTTTCCAACATCTGAACCACAGCCGTTTGTCAGAGGTTGTGAGACGCAAGTGGAATAAGCAGACCTGGAGGGTGTCTCCAGCTGCAGTGGAGTGGTATTCTGGGTAGCTCCTGGCTTAGAACACTGTTACGTTCTCAGTGCCCGAGGAACGCAGCTAGTGGAAATCTGGATTGTAGGCCTACTTCCTTGGGCGAGCTGAGTTCAGGGCAAGACCCTCCCGCATCCTGACTGCCCGTAGAGGTAGGTCCCAGCATCCTTATGTTAGTTGCCGGAAGCGGTTGTGTGAAGAGCATGTTGAAGTGACAGGATTCTCCTCAAGTGTATCTGATTTCAATACAGAGATTGCAAACGTCCTTGTTCACTGAGAGCGTAGCTCGGTCCTAGCTCCCATCAAAGTGTCTAGCAGACATCTGCCTGCAAACCATACACACTTCCGAGAGTTGAGCTTATGGACTGTCCCTCCCACATCCTGCCTGCACGTACACCGCGCTCCTAACAGGCCTAGCCCCGACGCGTGCCTGTAGTGTTGTGAGAGGTAAGTGGAAAGTCGCGGCCCACAAGACTAGTGCATCCAAGCTCAATCCAGCGATGTTTCCTAGAATTCCCTGGGTGAGCCAGGTGCTACATCCTACGTGTCATACAAGAGAAGCTAGCTGAACGCCTTGTCCAAAAGCAACTTACTTCGGAGAGTTGAGCTCACCCTCAGTCCCTCACAGTTGCACACTGCCTGCAGAAAGAGTTTCCAACATCTGAACCACAGGCGTTTGTCAGAGGCTTGTGAGACGCAAGTGGAATAAGCAGACCTGGAGGGTGTCTCCAGCTGCAGTGGAGTGGTATTCTGGGTAGCTCCTGGCTTAGAACACTGTTACGTTCTCAGTGCCCGAGGAACGCAGTTGGTGGAAATCTGGATTGTAGGCCTACTTCCTTGTGCGAGCTGAGTTCAGGGCAGGACCCTGCCGCATCCTTACTGCCCGTAGACGTAGGTCCCAGCATCCTTATGTTAGGAGCCGGAAGCGGTTGTGTGAAGAGCATGCGGAAGTGACAGGATTCTCCTCAAGTGTATCTGATCTCAATACAGACATTGCAAACGTCCTTGTTCAATGAGAGTGTAGCTCGGTCCTAGCTCCCATCAAAGTGTCTAGCAGACATCTGCCTGCAAAGCATGCACACTTCCGAGAGTTGAGCTTATGGACTGTCCCTCCCACATCCTGCCTGCACGTACACCGCGCTCCTAACAGGCCTAGCCCCGATGCGTGCCTGAAGTGTTGTGAGAGGTAAGTGGAAAGTCGCGGCCCACAAGACTAGTGCATCCAAGCTCAATCCAGCGATTTCCTAGTATTCCCTGTGTGAGCCAGGTGCTACATCCTACGTGCCATACGAGAGAAGCTAGCTGAACGACTTGTCCAAAAGCAACTTACTTCGGAGAGTTCAGCTCACCCTCAGTCCCTCACAGTTGCACACTGCCTGCAGAATGAGTTTCCAACATCTGAACCACAGCCGTTTGTCAGAGGTTGTGAGACGCAAGTGGAATAAGCAGACCTGGAGGGTGTCTCCAGCTGCAGTGGAGTGGTATTCTGGGTAGCTCCTGGCTTAGAACACTGTTACGTTCTCAGTGCCCGAGGAACGCAGCTAGTGGAAATCTGGATTGTAGGCCTACTTCCTTGGGCGAGCTGAGTTCAGGGCAAGACCCTCCCGCATCCTGACTGCCCGTAGAGGTAGGTCCCAGCATCCTTATGTTAGTTGCCGGAAGCGGTTGTGTGAAGAGCATGTGGAAGTGACAGGATTCTCCTCAAGTGTATCTGATTTCAATACAGAGATTGCAAACGTCCTTGTTCACTGAGAGCGTAGCTCGGTCCTAGCTCCCATCAAAGTGTCTAGCAGACATCTGCCTGCAAACCATACACACTTCCGAGAGTTGAGCTTATGGACTGTCCCTCCCACATCCTGCCTGCACGTACACCGCGCTCCTAACAGGCCTAGCCCCGACGCGTGCCTGTAGTGTTGTGAGAGGTAAGTGGAAAGTCGCGGCCCACAAGACTAGTGCATCCAAGCTCAATCCAGCGATGTTTCCTAGAATTCCCTGGGTGAGCCAGGTGCTACATCCTACGTGTCATACAAGAGAAGCTAGCTGAACGCCTTGTCCAAAAGCCACTTACTTCGGAGAGTTGAGCTCACCCTCAGTCCCTCACAGTTGCACACTGCCTGCAGAAAGAGTTTCCAACATCTGAACCACAGGCGTTTGTCAGAGGCTTGTGAGACGCAAGTGGAATAAGCAGACCTGGAGGGTGTCTCCAGCTGCAGTGGAGTGGTATTCTGGGTAGCTCCTGGCTTAGAACACTGTTACGTTCTCAGTGCCCGAGGAACGCAGCGAGTTGAAAGCTGGCTTGTAGGCGTGCTTCCTTGTGAGAGCTGAGTTCAGGGCAGGACCCTCCCGCTTTCTGACTCCCCATAGACGTAGGTCCCAACATCCTTATGTTAGTTGCCGGAAGCGGTTGTGTGAAGAGCATGTGGAAGTGACAGGATTCTCCTCAAGTGTATCTGATCTCAATACAGACATTGCAAACGTCCTTGTTCACTGAGAGCGTAGCTCGGTCCTAGCTCCCATCAAAGTGTCTAGCAGACATCTGCCTGCAAACCATACACACTTCCGAGAGTTGAGCTTATGGACTGTCCCTCCCACATCCTGCCTGCATGTACACCACGCTCCTAACAGGCCTAGCCCCGACGCGTGCCTGAAGTGTTGTGAGAGGTAAGTGGAAAGTCGCGGCCCACAAGACTAGTGCATCCAAGCTCAATCCAGCGATTTCCTAGTATTCCCTGTGTGAGCCAGTTGCTACATCCTACGTGCCATACGAGAGAAGCTAGCTGAACGACTTGTCCAAAAGCAACTTACTTCGGAGATTTGACCTCACCCTTAGTCCGTCACAGTTGCACACTGCCTGCAGAATGAGTTTCCAACATCTGAACCACAGACGTTTGTCAGAGGTTGTGAGACGCAAGTGGAATAAGCAGACCTGGAGGGTGTCTCCAGCTGCAGTGGAGTGGTATTCTGGGTAGCTCCTGGCTTAGAACACTGTTACGTTCTCAGTGCCCGAGGAACGCAGCTAGTGGAAATCTGGATTGTAGGCCTACTTCCTTGGGCGAGCTGAGTTCAGGGCAAGACCCTCCCGCATCCTGACTGCCCGTAGAGGTAGGTCCCAGCATCCTTATGTTAGTTGCCGGAAGCGGTTGTGTGAAGAGCATGTTGAAGTGACAGGATTCTCCTCAAGTGTATCTGATTTCAATACAGAGATTGCAAACGTCCTTGTTCACTGAGAGCGTAGCTCGGTCCTAGCTCCCATCAAAGTGTCTAGCAGACATCTGCCTGCAAACCATACACACTTCCGAGAGTTGAGCTTATGGACTGTCCCTCCCACATCCTGCCTGCACGTACACCGCGCTCCTAACAGGCCTAGCCCCGACGCGTGCCTGTAGTGTTGTGAGAGGTAAGTGGAAAGTCGCGGCCCACAAGACTAGTGCATCCAAGCTCAATCCAGCGATGTTTCCTAGAATTCCCTGGTTGAGCCAGGTGCTACATCCTACGTGCCATCCAAGAGAAGCTAGCTGAACGCCTTGTCCAAAAGCCACTTACTTCGGAGAGTTGAGCTCACCCTCAGTCCCTCACAGTTGCACACTGCCTGCAGAAAGAGTTTCCAACATCTGAACCACAGGCGTTTGTCAGAGGCTTGTGAAACGCAAGTGGAATAAGCAGACCTGGAGGGTGTCTCCAGCTGCAGTGGAGTGGTATTCTGGGTAGCTCCTGGCTTAGAACACTGTTACGTTCTCAGTGCCCGAGGAACGCAGCTAGTGGAAATCTGGATTGTAGGCCTACTTCCTTGTGCGAGCTGAGTTCAGGGTCGGACCCTCCCGCATCCTGAATGCCCGTGGACGTAGGTCCCAGCATCCGTATGTTAGGAGCCGGAAGCGGTTGTGTGAAGAGCATGCGGAAGTGACAGGATTCTCCTCAAGTGTATGTGATCTCAATACAGACATTGCAAACGTCCTTGTTCAATGAGAGTGTAGCTCGGTCCTAGCTCCCATCAAAGTGTCTAGCAGACATCTGCCTGCAAAGCATGCACACTTCCGAGAGTTGAGCTTATGGACTGTCCCTCCCACATCCTGCCTGCACGTACACCGCGCTCCTAACAGGCCTAGCCCCGATGCGTGCCTGAAGTGTTGTGAGAGGTAAGTGGAAAGTCGCGGCCCACAAGACTAGTGCATCCAAGCTCAATCCAGCGATTTCCTAGTATTCCCTGTGTGAGCCAGGTGCTACATCCTACGTGCCATACGAGAGAAGCTAGCTGAACGACTTGTCCAAAAGCAACTTACTTCGGAGAGTTCAGCTCACCCTCAGTCCCTCACAGTTGCACACTGCCTGCAGAATGAGTTTCCAACATCTGAACCACAGCCGTTTGTCAGAGGTTGTGAGACGCAAGTGGAATAAGCAGACCTGGAGGGTGTCTCCAGCTGCAGTGGAGTGGTATTCTGGGTAGCTCCTGGCTTAGAACACTGTTACGTTCTCAGTGCCCGAGGAACGCAGCTAGTGGAAATCTGGATTGTAGGCCTACTTCCTTGGGCGAGCTGAGTTCAGGGCAAGACCCTCCCGCATCCTGACTGCCCGTAGAGGTAGGTCCCAGCATCCTTATGTTAGTTGCCGGAAGCGGTTGTGTGAAGAGCATGTGGAAGTGACAGGATTCTCCTCAAGTGTATCTGATTTCAATACAGAGATTGCAAACGTCCTTGTTCACTGAGAGCGTAGCTTGGTCCTAGCTCCCATCAAAGTGTCTAGCAGACATCTGCCTGCAAACCATACACACTTCCGAGAGTTGAGCTTATGGACTGTCCCTCCCACATCCTGCCTGCACGTACACCGCGCTCCTAACAGGCCTAGCCCCGACGCGTGCCTGTAGTGTTGTGAGAGGTAAGTGGAAAGTCGCGGCCCACAAGACTAGTGCATCCAAGCTCAATCCAGCGATTTCCTAGTATTCCCTGGTGAACCAGGTGCTACATCGTATGTGCCATACAAGAGAAGCTAGCTGAACGCCTTGTCCAAAAGCAACTTACTTCGGAGAGTTCAGCTCAAGCTCAGTCCCTCACAGTTGCACACTGCCTGCAGAACGAGTTTCCAACATCTGAACCACAGGCGTTTGTCAGAGGCTTGTGAGACGCAAGTGGAATAAGCAGACCTGGAGGGTGTCTCCAGCTGCAGTGGAGTGGTATTCTGGGTAGCTCCTGGCTTCGAACACTGTTACGTTCTCAGTGCCCAAGGAACGCAGCGAGTTGAAAGCTGGCTTGTAGGCGTGCTTCCTTGTGAGAGCTGAGTTCAGGGCAGGACCCTCCCGCTTTCTGACTCCCCATAGACGTAGGTCCCAACATCCTTATGTTAGTTGCCGGAAGCGGTTGTGTGAAGAGCATGTGGAAGTGACAGGATTCTCCTCAAGTGTATCTGATCTCAATACAGACATTGCAAACGTCCTTGTTCACTGAGAGCGTAGCTCGGTGCTAGCTCCCATCAAAGTGTCTAGCAGACATCTGCCTGCAAACCATGCACACTTCCGAGAGTTTAGCTTATTGACTGTCCCTCCCACATCCTGCCTGCACGTACACCGCGCTCCTAACCGGCCTAACCCGATGCGTGCCTGAAGTGTTGTGAGAGGTAAGTGGAAAGTCGCGGCCCACAAGACTAGTGCATCCAAGCTCAATCCAGCGATATTTCCTAGTATTCCCTGGTGTGCCAGGTGCTACATCGTATGTGCCATACAAGAGAAGCTAGCTGAACGCCTTGTCCAAAAGCAACTTACTTCGGAGAGTTCAGCTCACCCTCAGTCCCTCACAGTTGCACACTGCCTGCAGAAAGAGTTACCAACATCTGAACCACAGGCGTTTGTCAGAGGCTTGTGAGACGCAAGTGGAATAAGCAGACCTGGAGGGTGTCTCCAGCTGCAGTGGAGTGGTATTCTGGGTAGCTCCTGGCTTAGAACACTGTTACGTTCTCAGTGCCCGAGGAACGCAGCTAGTTGAAAGCTGGCTTGTAGGCTTGCTTCCTTGTGAGAGCTGAGTTCAGGGCAGGACCCTCCCGCTATCTGACTCCCCATAGACGTTGGTCCCAACATCCTTATGTTAGTTGCCGGAAGCGATTGTGTGAAGAGCATGTGGAAGTGACAGGATTCTCCTCAAGTGTATCTGATCTCAATACAGACATTGCAAACGTCCTTGTTCACTGAGAGCGTAGCTCGGTCCTAGCTCCAATCAAAGTGTCTAGCAGACATCTGCCTGCAAAGCATACACACTTCCGAGAGTTGAGCTTATGGACTGTCCCTCCCACATCCTGCTTGCACGTACACCGCGATCCTAACAGGCCTAACCCGATGCGTGCCTAAGTGTTGTGAGAGGTAAGTGGAAAGTCGCGGCCCACAAGACTAGTGCATCCAAGCTCAATCCAGCGATTTCCTAGTATTCCCTGTGTGAGCCAGGTGCTACATCCTACGTGCCATACGAGAGAAGCTAGCTGAACGACTTGTCCAAAAGCAACTTACTTCGGAGATTTGACCTCACCCTCAGTCCGTCACAGTTGCACACTGCCTGCAGAATGAGTTTCCAACATCTGAACCACAGCCGTTTGTCAGAGGTTGTGAGACGCAAGTGGAATAAGCAGACCTGGAGGGTGTCTCCAGCTGCAGTGGAGTGGTATTCTGGGTAGCTCCTGGCTTAGAACACTGTTACGTTCTCAGTGCCCGAGGAACGCAGCGAGTTGAAAGCTGGCTTGTAGGCGTGCTTCCTTGTGAGAGCTGAGTTCAGGGCAGGACCCTCCCGCTTTCTGACTCCCCATAGACGTAGGTCCCAACATCCTTATGTTAGTTGCCGGAAGCGGTTGTGTGAAGAGCATGTGGAAGTGACAGGATTCTCCTCAAGTGTATCTGATCTCAATACAGACATTGCAAACGTCCTTGTTCATTGAGAGCGTAGCTCGGTCCTAGCTCCAATCAAAGTGTCTAGCAGACATCTGCCTGCAAACCATACACACTTCCGAGAGTTGAGCTTATGGACTGTCCCTCCCACATCCTGCCTGCACGTACACCGCGCTCCTAACAGGCCTAGCCCCGACGCGTGCCTGTAGTGTTGTGAGAGGTAAGTGGAAATTCGCGGCCCACAAGACTAGTGCATCCAAGCTCAATCCAGCGATATTTCCTAGAATTCCCTGTGTGAGCCAGGTGCTACAGCCTACGTGCGATACAAGAGAAGCTAGCTGAACGCCTTGTCCAAAAGCAACTTACTTCGGAGAGTTGAGCTCACCCTCAGTCACTCACAGTTGCACACTGCCTGCAGAAAGAGTTTCCAACATCTGAACCACAGCCGTTTGTCAGAGGCTTGTGAGACGCAAGTGGAATAAGCAGACCTGGAGGGTGTCTCCAGCTGCAGTGGAGTGGTATTCTGGGTAGAGCCTGGTTAGAACACTGTTACGTTCTCAGTGCCCGAGGAACGCAGTTGGTGGAAATCTGGATTGAAGGCCTACTTCCTTGTGCGAGCTGAGTTCAGGGCAGGACCCTCCCGCATCCTGACTGCCCGTAGACGTAGGTCCCATCATCCTTATGTTAGGAGCCGGAAGCGGTTGTGTGAAGAGCATGCGGAAGTGACAGGATTCTCCTCAAGTGTATCTGATCTCAATACAGACATTGCAAACGTCCTTGTACAATGAGAGTGTAGCTCGGTCCTAGCTCCCATCAAAGTGTCTAGCAGACATCTGCCTGCAAAGCATGCACACTTCCGAGAGTTGAGCTTATGGACTGTCCCTCCCACATCCTGCCTGCACGTACACCGCGCTCCTAACAGGCCTAGCCCCGATGCGTGCCTGAAGTGTTGTGAGAGGTAAGTGGAAAGTCGCGGCCCACAAGACTAGTGCATCCAAGCTCAATCCAGCGATATTTCCTAGTATTCCCTGGTGAACCAGGTGCTACATCGTATGTGCCATACAAGAGAAGCTAGCTGAACGCCTTGTCCAAAAGCAACTTACTTCGGAGAGTTCAGCTCAAGCTCAGTCCCTCACAGTTGCACACTGCCTGCAGAACGAGTTTCCAACATCTGAACCACAGGCGTTTGTCAGAGGCTTGTGAGACGCAAGTGGAATAAGCAGACCTGGAGGGTGTCTCCAGCTGCAGTGGAGTGGTATTCTGGGTAGCTCCTGGCTTCGAACACTGTTACGTTCTCAGTGCCCAAGGAACGCAGCGAGTTGAAAGCTGGCTTGTAGGCGTGCTTCCTTGTGAGAGCTGAGTTCAGGGCAGGACCCTCCCGCTTTCTGACTCCCCATAGACGTAGGTCCCAACATCCTTATGTTAGTTGCCGGAAGCGGTTGTGTGAAGAGCATGTGGAAGTGACAGGATTCTCCTCAAGTGTATCTGATCTCAATACAGACATTGCAAACGTCCTTGTTCACTGAGAGCGTAGCTCGGTGCTAGCTCCCATCAAAGTGTCTAGCAGACATCTGCCTGCAAACCATGCACACTTCCGAGAGTTTAGCTTATTGACTGTCCCTCCCACATCCTGCCTGCACGTACACCGCGCTCCTAACCGGCCTAACCCGATGCGTGCCTGAAGTGTTGTGAGAGGTAAGTGGAAAGTCGCGGCCCACAAGACTAGTGCATCCAAGCTCAATCCAGCGATATTTCCTAGTATTCCCTGGTGTGCCAGGTGCTACATCGTATGTGCCATACAAGAGAAGCTAGCTGAACGCCTTGTCCAAAAGCAACTTACTTCGGAGAGTTCAGCTCACCCTCAGTCCCTCACAGTTGCACACTGCCTGCAGAAAGAGTTACCAACATCTGAACCACAGGCGTTTGTCAGAGGCTTGTGAGACGCAAGTGGAATAAGCAGACCTGGAGGGTGTCTCCAGCTGCAGTGGAGTGGTATTCTGGGTAGCTCCTGGCTTAGAACACTGTTACGTTCTCAGTGCCCGAGGAACGCAGCTAGTTGAAAGCTGGCTTGTAGGCTTGCTTCCTTGTGAGAGCTGAGTTCAGGGCAGGACCCTCCCGCTATCTGACTCCCCATAGACGTTGGTCCCAACATCCTTATGTTAGTTGCCGGAAGCGATTGTGTGAAGAGCATGTGGAAGTGACAGGATTCTCCTCAAGTGTATCTGATCTCAATACAGACATTGCAAACGTCCTTGTTCACTGAGAGCGTAGCTCGGTCCTAGCTCCAATCAAAGTGTCTAGCAGACATCTGCCTGCAAAGCATACACACTTCCGAGAGTTGAGCTTATGGACTGTCCCTCCCACATCCTGCTTGCACGTACACCGCGATCCTAACAGGCCTAACCCGATGCGTGCCTAAGTGTTGTGAGAGGTAAGTGGAAAGTCGCGGCCCACAAGACTAGTGCATCCAAGCTCAATCCAGCGATTTCCTAGTATTCCCTGTGTGAGCCAGGTGCTACATCCTACGTGCCATACGAGAGAAGCTAGCTGAACGACTTGTCCAAAAGCAACTTACTTCGGAGATTTGACCTCACCCTCAGTCCGTCACAGTTGCACACTGCCTGCAGAATGAGTTTCCAACATCTGAACCACAGCCGTTTGTCAGAGGTTGTGAGACGCAAGTGGAATAAGCAGACCTGGAGGGTGTCTCCAGCTGCAGTGGAGTGGTATTCTGGGTAGCTCCTGGCTTAGAACACTGTTACGTTCTCAGTGCCCGAGGAACGCAGCTAGTGGAAATCTGGATTGTAGGCCTACTTCCTTGGGCGAGCTGAGTTCAGGGCAAGACCCTCCCGCATCCTGACTGCCCGTAGAGGTAGGTCCCAGCATCCTTATGTTAGTTGCCGGAAGCGGTTGTGTGAAGAGCATGTGGAAGTGACAGGATTCTCCTCAAGTGTATCTGATTTCAATACAGAGATTGCAAACGTCCTTGTTCACTGAGAGCGTAGCTCGGTCCTAGCTCCCATCAAAGTGTCTAGCAGACATCTGCCTGCAAAGCATACACACTTCCGAGAGTTGAGCTTATGGACTGTCCCTCCCACATCCTGCCTGCACGTACACCGCGCTCCTAACAGGCCTAGCCCCGACGCGTGCCTGTAGTGTTGTGAGAGGTAAGTGGAAAGTCGCGGCCCACAAGACTAGTGCATCCAAGCTCAATCCAGCGATGTTTCCTAGAATTCCCTGTGTGAGCCAGGTGCTACATCCTACGTGCCATACAAGAGAAGCTAGCTGAACGCCTTGTCCAAAAGCCACTTACTTCGGAGAGTTGAGCTCACCCTCAGTCCCTTACAGTTGCACACTGCCTGCAGAAAGAGTTTCCAACATCTGAACCACAGGCGTTTGTCAGAGGCTTGTGAAACGCAAGTGGAATAAGCAGACCTGGAGGGTGTCTCCAGCTGCAGTGGAGTGGTATTCTGGGTAGCTCCTGGCTTAGAACACTGTTACGTTCTCAGTGCCCGAGGAACGCAGCGAGTTGAAAGCTGGCTTGTAGGCGTGCTTCCTTGTGAGAGCTGAGTTCAGGGCAGGACCCTCCCGCTTTCTGACTCCCCATAGACGTAGGTCCCAACATCCTTATGTTAGTTGCCGGAAGCGGTTGTGTGAAGAGCATGTGGAAGTGACAGGATTCTCCTCAAGTGTATCTGATCTCAATACAGACATTGCAAACGTCCTTGTTCACTGAGACCGTAGCTCGGTCCTAGCTCCCATCAAAGTGTCTAGCAGACATCTGCCTGCAAACCATACACACTTCCGAGAGTTGAGCTTATGGACTGTCCCTCCCACATCCTGCCTGCACGTACACCGCGCCCCTAACAGGCCTAGCCCCGACGAGTGCCTGAAGTGTTGTGAGAGGTAAGTGGAAAGTCGCGGCCCACAAGACTAGTGCATCCAAGCTCAATCCAGCGATATTTCCTAGAATTCCCTGTGTGAGCCAGGTGCTACATCCTACGTGCGATACAAGAGAAGCTAGCTGAACGCCTTGTCCAAAAGCAACTTACTTCGGAGAGTTGAGCTCACCCTCAGTCCCTCACAGTTGCACACTGCCTGCAGAAAGAGTTTCCAACATCTGAACCACAGCCGTTTGTCAGAGGCTTGTGAGACGCAAGTGGAATAAGCAGACCTGGAGGGTGTCTCCAGCTGCAGTGGAGTGGTATTCTGGGTAGAGCCTGGTTAGAACACTGTTACGTTCTCAGTGCCCGGGGAACGCAGTTGGTGGAAATCTGGATTGTAGGCCTACTTCCTTGTGCGAGCTGAGTTCAGGGCAGGACCCTCCCGCATCCTTACTGCCCGTAGACGTAGGTCCCAGCATCCTTACGTTAGGAGCCGGAAGCGGTTGTGTGAAGAGCATGCGGAAGTGACAGGATCTCCTCAAGTGTATCTGATCTCAATACAGACATTGCAACCGTCCTTGTTCAATGAGAGTGTAGCTCGGTCCTAGCTCCCATCAAAGTGTCTAGCAGACATCTGCCTGCAAAGCATGCACACTTCCGAGAGTTGAGCTTATGGACTGTCCCTCCCACATCCTGCCTGCACGTACACCCCGCTCCTAACAGGCCTAGCCCCGACGCGTGCCTGAAGTGTTGTGAGAGGTAAGTGGAAAGTCGCGGCCCACAAGACTAGTGCATCCAAGCTCAATATAGCGATGTTTCCTAGAATTCCCTGGGTGAGCCAGGTGCTACATCCTACGTGCCATACAAGAGAAGCTAGCTGAACGCCTTGTCCAAAAGCCACTTACTTCGGAGAGTTGAGCTCACCCTCAGTCCCTCACAGTTGCACACTGCCTGCAGAAAGAGTTTCCAACATCTGAACCACAGGCGTTTGTCAGAGGCTTGTGAGACGCAAGTGGAATAAGCAGACCAGGAGGGTGTCTCCAGCTGCAGTGGAGTGGTATTCTGGGTAGCTCCTGGCTTCGAACACTGTTACGTTCTCAGTGCCCGAGGAACGCAGCTAGTTGAAAGCTGGCTTGTAGGCTTGCTTCCTTGTGAGAGCTGAGTTCAGGGCACGACCCTCCCGCTTTCTGACTCCCCATAGACGTAGGTCCCAACATCCTTATGTTAGTTGCCAGAAGCGATTGTGTGAAGAGCATGTGGAAGTGACAGGATTCTCCTCAAGTGTATCTGATCTCAATACAGACATTGCAAACGTCCTTGTTCACTGAGAGCGTAGCTCGGTCCTAGCTCCAATCAAAGTGTCTAGCAGACATCTGCCTGCAAAGCATACACACTTCCGAGAGTTGAGCTTATGGACTGTCCCTCCCACATCCTGCTTGCACGTACACCGCGATCCTAACAGGCCTAACCCGATGCGTGCCTAAGTGTTGTGAGAGGTAAGTGGAAAGTCGCGGCCCACAAGACTAGTGCATCCAAGCTCAATCCAGCGATTTCCTAGTATTCCCTGTGTGAGCCAGGTGCTACATCCTACGTGCCATACGAGAGAAGCTAGCTGAACGACTTGTCCAAAAGCAACTTACTTCGGAGATTTGACCTCACCCTCAGTCCGTCACAGTTGCACACTGCCTGCAGAATGAGTTTCCAACATCTGAACCACAGCCGTTTGTCAGAGGTTGTGAGACGCAAGTGGAATAAGCAGACCTGGAGGGTGTCTCCAGCTGCAGTGGAGTGGTATTCTGGGTAGCTCCTGGCTTAGAACACTGTTACGTTCTCAGTGCCCGAGGAACGCAGCTAGTGGAAATCTGGATTGTAGGCCTACTTCCTTGGGCGAGCTGAGTTCAGGGCAAGACCCTCCCGCATCCTGACTGCCCGTAGAGGTAGGTCCCAGCATCCTTATGTTAGTTGCCGGAAGCGGTTGTGTGAAGAGCATGTTGAAGTGACAGGATTCTCCTCAAGTGTATCTGATTTCAATACAGAGATTGCAAACGTCCTTGTTCACTGAGAGCGTAGCTCGGTCCTAGCTCCCATCAAAGTGTCTAGCAGACATCTGCCTGCAAACCATACACACTTCCGAGAGTTGAGCTTATGGACTGTCCCTCCCACATCCTGCCTGCACGTACACCGCGCTCCTAACAGGCCTAGCCCCGACGCGTGCCTGTAGTGTTGTGAGAGGTAAGTGGAAAGTCGCGGCCCACAAGACTAGTGCATCCAAGCTCAATCCAGCGATGTTTCCTAGAATTCCCTGGGTGAGCCAGGTGCTACATCCTACGTGTCATACAAGAGAAGCTAGCTGAACGCCTTGTCCAAAAGCAACTTACTTCGGAGAGTTGAGCTCACCCTCAGTCCCTCACAGTTGCACACTGCCTGCAGAAAGAGTTTCCAACATCTGAACCACAGGCGTTTGTCAGAGGCTTGTGAGACGCAAGTGGAATAAGCAGACCTGGAGGGTGTCTCCAGCTGCAGTGGAGTGGTATTCTGGGTAGCTCCTGGCTTAGAACACTGTTACGTTCTCAGTGCCCGAGGAACGCAGTTGGTGGAAATCTGGATTGTAGGCCTACTTCCTTGTGCGAGCTGAGTTCAGGGCAGGACCCTGCCGCATCCTTACTGCCCGTAGACGTAGGTCCCAGCATCCTTATGTTAGGAGCCGGAAGCGGTTGTGTGAAGAGCATGCGGAAGTGACAGGATTCTCCTCAAGTGTATCTGATCTCAATACAGACATTGCAAACGTCCTTGTTCAATGAGAGTGTAGCTCGGTCCTAGCTCCCATCAAAGTGTCTAGCAGACATCTGCCTGCAAAGCATGCACACTTCCGAGAGTTGAGCTTATGGACTGTCCCTCCCACATCCTGCCTGCACGTACACCGCGCTCCTAACAGGCCTAGCCCCGATGCGTGCCTGAAGTGTTGTGAGAGGTAAGTGGAAAGTCGCGGCCCACAAGACTAGTGCATCCAAGCTCAATCCAGCGATTTCCTAGTATTCCCTGTGTGAGCCAGGTGCTACATCCTACGTGCCATACGAGAGAAGCTAGCTGAACGACTTGTCCAAAAGCAACTTACTTCGGAGAGTTCAGCTCACCCTCAGTCCCTCACAGTTGCACACTGCCTGCAGAATGAGTTTCCAACATCTGAACCACAGCCGTTTGTCAGAGGTTGTGAGACGCAAGTGGAATAAGCAGACCTGGAGGGTGTCTCCAGCTGCAGTGGAGTGGTATTCTGGGTAGCTCCTGGCTTAGAACACTGTTACGTTCTCAGTGCCCGAGGAACGCAGCTAGTGGAAATCTGGATTGTAGGCCTACTTCCTTGGGCGAGCTGAGTTCAGGGCAAGACCCTCCCGCATCCTGACTGCCCGTAGAGGTAGGTCCCAGCATCCTTATGTTAGTTGCCGAAAGCGGTTGTGTGAAGAGCATGTGGAAGTGACAGGATTCTCCTCAAGTGTATCTGATTTCAATACAGAGATTGCAAACGTCCTTGTTCACTGAGAGCGTAGCTCGGTCCTAGCTCCCATCAAAGTGTCTAGCAGACATCTGCCTGCAAACCATACACACTTCCGAGAGTTGAGCTTATGGACTGTCCCTCCCACATCCTGCCTGCACGTACACCGCGCTCCTAACAGGCCTAGCCCCGACGCGTGCCTGTAGTGTTGTGAGAGGTAAGTGGAAAGTCGCGGCCCACAAGACTAGTGCATCCAAGCTCAATCCAGCGATGTTTCCTAGAATTCCCTGGGTGAGCCAGGTGCTACATCCTACGTGTCATACAAGAGAAGCTAGCTGAACGCCTTGTCCAAAAGCCACTTACTTCGGAGAGTTGAGCTCACCCTCAGTCCCTCACAGTTGCACACTGCCTGCAGAAAGAGTTTCCAACATCTGAACCACAGGCGTTTGTCAGAGGCTTGTGAGACGCAAGTGGAATAAGCAGACCTGGAGGGTGTCTCCAGCTGCAGTGGAGTGGTATTCTGGGTAGCTCCTGGCTTAGAACACTGTTACGTTCTCAGTGCCCGAGGAACGCAGCGAGTTGAAAGCTGGCTTGTAGGCGTGCTTCCTTGTGAGAGCTGAGTTCAGGGCAGGACCCTCCCGCTTTCTGACTCCCCATAGACGTAGGTCCCAACATCCTTATGTTAGTTGCCGGAAGCGGTTGTGTGAAGAGCATGTGGAAGTGACAGGATTCTCCTCAAGTGTATCTGATCTCAATACAGACATTGCAAACGTCCTTGTTCACTGAGAGCGTAGCTCGGTCCTAGCTCCCATCAAAGTGTCTAGCAGACATCTGCCTGCAAACCATACACACTTCCGAGAGTTGAGCTTATGGACTGTCCCTCCCACATCCTGCCTGCATGTACACCACGCTCCTAACAGGCCTAGCCCCGACGCGTGCCTGAAGTGTTGTGAGAGGTAAGTGGAAAGTCGCGGCCCACAAGACTAGTGCATCCAAGCTCAATCCAGCGATTTCCTAGTATTCCCTGTGTGAGCCAGTTGCTACATCCTACGTGCCATACGAGAGAAGCTAGCTGAACGACTTGTCCAAAAGCAACTTACTTCGGAGATTTGACCTCACCCTTAGTCCGTCACAGTTGCACACTGCCTGCAGAATGAGTTTCCAACATCTGAACCACAGACGTTTGTCAGAGGTTGTGAGACGCAAGTGGAATAAGCAGACCTGGAGGGTGTCTCCAGCTGCAGTGGAGTGGTATTCTGGGTAGCTCCTGGCTTAGAACACTGTTACGTTCTCAGTGCCCGAGGAACGCAGCTAGTGGAAATCTGGATTGTAGGCCTACTTCCTTGGGCGAGCTGAGTTCAGGGCAAGACCCTCCCGCATCCTGACTGCCCGTAGAGGTAGGTCCCAGCATCCTTATGTTAGTTGCCGGAAGCGGTTGTGTGAAGAGCATGTTGAAGTGACAGGATTCTCCTCAAGTGTATCTGATTTCAATACAGAGATTGCAAACGTCCTTGTTCACTGAGAGCGTAGCTCGGTCCTAGCTCCCATCAAAGTGTCTAGCAGACATCTGCCTGCAAACCATACACACTTCCGAGAGTTGAGCTTATGGACTGTCCCTCCCACATCCTGCCTGCACGTACACCGCGCTCCTAACAGGCCTAGCCCCGACGCGTGCCTGTAGTGTTGTGAGAGGTAAGTGGAAAGTCGCGGCCCACAAGACTAGTGCATCCAAGCTCAATCCAGCGATGTTTCCTAGAATTCCCTGGTTGAGCCAGGTGCTACATCCTACGTGCCATCCAAGAGAAGCTAGCTGAACGCCTTGTCCAAAAGCCACTTACTTCGGAGAGTTGAGCTCACCCTCAGTCCCTCACAGTTGCACACTGCCTGCAGAAAGAGTTTCCAACATCTGAACCACAGGCGTTTGTCAGAGGCTTGTGAAACGCAAGTGGAATAAGCAGACCTGGAGGGTGTCTCCAGCTGCAGTGGAGTGGTATTCTGGGTAGCTCCTGGCTTAGAACACTGTTACGTTCTCAGTGCCCGAGGAACGCAGCTAGTGGAAATCTGGATTGTAGGCCTACTTCCTTGTGCGAGCTGAGTTCAGGGTCGGACCCTCCCGCATCCTGAATGCCCGTGGACGTAGGTCCCAGCATCCGTATGTTAGGAGCCGGAAGCGGTTGTGTGAAGAGCATGCGGAAGTGACAGGATTCTCCTCAAGTGTATGTGATCTCAATACAGACATTGCAAACGTCCTTGTTCAATGAGAGTGTAGCTCGGTCCTAGCTCCCATCAAAGTGTCTAGCAGACATCTGCCTGCAAAGCATGCACACTTCCGAGAGTTGAGCTTATGGACTGTCCCTCCCACATCCTGCCTGCACGTACACCGCGCTCCTAACAGGCCTAGCCCCGATGCGTGCCTGAAGTGTTGTGAGAGGTAAGTGGAAAGTCGCGGCCCACAAGACTAGTGCATCCAAGCTCAATCCAGCGATTTCCTAGTATTCCCTGTGTGAGCCAGGTGCTACATCCTACGTGCCATACGAGAGAAGCTAGCTGAACGACTTGTCCAAAAGCAACTTACTTCGGAGAGTTCAGCTCACCCTCAGTCCCTCACAGTTGCACACTGCCTGCAGAATGAGTTTCCAACATCTGAACCACAGCCGTTTGTCAGAGGTTGTGAGACGCAAGTGGAATAAGCAGACCTGGAGGGTGTCTCCAGCTGCAGTGGAGTGGTATTCTGGGTAGCTCCTGGCTTAGAACACTGTTACGTTCTCAGTGCCCGAGGAACGCAGCTAGTGGAAATCTGGATTGTAGGCCTACTTCCTTGGGCGAGCTGAGTTCAGGGCAAGACCCTCCCGCATCCTGACTGCCCGTAGAGGTAGGTCCCAGCATCCTTATGTTAGTTGCCGGAAGCGGTTGTGTGAAGAGCATGTGGAAGTGACAGGATTCTCCTCAAGTGTATCTGATTTCAATACAGAGATTGCAAACGTCCTTGTTCACTGAGAGCGTAGCTTGGTCCTAGCTCCCATCAAAGTGTCTAGCAGACATCTGCCTGCAAACCATACACACTTCCGAGAGTTGAGCTTATGGACTGTCCCTCCCACATCCTGCCTGCACGTACACCGCGCTCCTAACAGGCCTAGCCCCGACGCGTGCCTGTAGTGTTGTGAGAGGTAAGTGGAAAGTCGCGGCCCACAAGACTAGTGCATCCAAGCTCAATCCAGCGATGTTTCCTAGAATTCCCTGGGTGAGCCAGGTGCTACATCCTACGTGTCATACAAGAGAAGCTAGCTGAACGCCTTGTCCAAAAGCCACTTACTTCGGAGAGTTGAGCTCACCCTCAGTCCCTCACAGTTGCACACTGCCTGCAGAAAGAGTTTCCAACATCTGAACCACAGGCGTTTGTCAGAGGCTTGTGAGACGCAAGTGGAATAAGCAGACCTGGAGGGTGTCTCCAGCTGCAGTGGAGTGGTATTCTGGGTAGCTCCTGGCTTAGAACACTGTTACGTTCTCAGTGCCCGAGGAACGCAGCGAGTTGAAAGCTGGCTTGTAGGCGTGCTTCCTTGTGAGAGCTGAGTTCAGGGCAGGACCCTCCCGCTTTCTGACTCCCCATAGACGTAGGTCCCAACATCCTTATGTTAGTTGCCGGAAGCGGTTGTGTGAAGAGCATGTGGAAGTGACAGGATTCTCCTCAAGTGTATCTGATCTCAATACAGACATTGCAAACGTCCTTGTTCACTGAGAGCGTAGCTCGGTCCTAGCTCCCATCAAAGTGTCTAGCAGACATCTGCCTGCAAACCATACACACTTCCGAGAGTTGAGCTTATGGACTGTCCCTCCCACATCCTGCCTGCACGTACACCACGCTCCTAACAGGCCTAGCCCCGACGCGTGCCTGAAGTGTTGTGAGAGGTAAGTGGAAAGTCGCGGCCCACAAGACTAGTGCATCCAAGCTCAATCCAGCGATTTCCTAGTATTCCCTGTGTGAGCCAGTTGCTACATCCTACGTGCCATACGAGAGAAGCTAGCTGAACGACTTGTCCAAAAGCAACTTACTTCGGAGATTTGACCTCACCCTTAGTCCGTCACAGTTGCACACTGCCTGCAGAATGAGTTTCCAACATCTGAACCACAGACGTTTGTCAGAGGTTGTGAGACGCAAGTGGAATAAGCAGACCTGGAGGCTGTCTCCAGCTGCAGTGGAGTGGTATTCTGGGTAGCTCTTGGCTTAGAACACTGTTACGTTCTCAGTGCCCGAGGAACGCAGCTAGTGGAAATCTGGATTGTAGGCCTACTTCCTTGGGCGAGCTGAGTTCAGGGCAAGACCCTCCCGCATCCTGACTGCCCGTAGAGGTAGGTCCCAGCATCCTTATGTTAGTTGCCGGAAGCGGTTGTGTGAAGAGCATGTTGAAGTGACAGGATTCTCCTCAAGTGTATCTGATTTCAATACAGAGATTGCAAACGTCCTTGTTCACTGAGAGCGTAGCTCGGTCCTAGCTCCCATCAAAGTGTCTAGCAGACATCTGCCTGCAAACCATACACACTTCCGAGAGTTGAGCTTATGGACTGTCCCTCCCACATCCTGCCTGCACGTACACCGCGCTCCTAACAGGCCTAGCCCCGACGCGTGCCTGTAGTGTTGTGAGAGGTAAGTGGAAAGTCGCGGCCCACAAGACTAGTGCATCCAAGCTCAATCCAGCGATGTTTCCTAGAATTCCCTGGTTGAGCCAGGTGCTACATCCTACGTGCCATACAAGAGAAGCTAGCTGAACGCCTTGTCCAAAAGCCACTTACTTCGGAGAGTTGAGCTCACCCTCAGTCCCTCACAGTTGCACACTGCCTGCAGAAAGAGTTTCCAACATCTGAACCACAGGCGTTTGTCAGAGGCTTGTGAAACGCAAGTGGAATAAGCAGACCTGGAGGGTGTCTCCAGCTGCAGTGGAGTGGTATTCTGGGTAGCTCCTGGCTTAGAACACTGTTACGTTCTCAGTGCCCGAGGAACGCAGCTAGTGGAAATCTGGATTGTAGGCCTACTTCCTTGTGCGAGCTGAGTTCAGGGTCGGACCCTCCCGCATCCTGAATGCCCGTGGACGTAGGTCCCAGCATCCGTATGTTAGGAGCCGGAAGCGGTTGTGTGAAGAGCATGCGGAAGTGACAGGATTCTCCTCAAGTGTATGTGATCTCAATACAGACATTGCAAACGTCCTTGTTCACTGAGAGCGTAGCTCGGTGCTAGCTCCCATCAAAGTGTCTAGCAGACATCTGCCTGCAAACCATGCACACTTCTGAGAGTTGAGCTTATTGACTGTCCCTCCCACATCCTGCCTGCACGTACACCGCGCTCCTTACCGGCCTAACCCGATGCGTGCCTGAAGTGTTGTGAGAGGTAAGTGGAAAGTCGCGGCCCACAAGACTAGTGCATCCAAGCTCAATCCAGCGATATTTCCTAGTATTCCCTGGTGAGCCAGGTGCTACATCGTATGTGCCATACAAGAGAAGCTAGCTGAACGCCTTGTCCAAAAGCAACTTACTTCGGAGAGTTCAGCTCACCCTCAGTCCCTCACAGTTGCACACTGCCTGCAGAAAGAGTTTCCAACATCTGAACCACAGGCGTTTGTCAGAGGCTTGTGAGACGCAAGTGGAATAAGCAGACCTGGAGGCTGTCTCCAGCTGCAGTGGAGTGGTATTCTGGGTAGCTCCTGGCTTAGAACACTGTTACGTTCTCAGTGCCCGAGGAACGCAGCTAGTTGAAAGCTGGCTTGTAGGCTTGCTTCCTTGTGAGAGCTGAGTTCAGGGCAGGACCCTCCCGCTTTCTGACTCCCCATAGACGTAGGTCCCAACATCCTTATGTTAGT
This sequence comes from Vulpes vulpes, assembly GCF_048418805.1. Lineage (NCBI taxonomy): Eukaryota > Metazoa > Chordata > Mammalia > Carnivora > Canidae > Vulpes > Vulpes vulpes. The sequence goes on from NC_132784.1 coordinate 60,351,250, forward strand.
TGCCGGAAGCGATTGTGTGAAGAGCATGTGGAAGTGACAGGATTCTCCTCAAGTGTATCTGATCTCAATACAGACATTGCAAACGTCATTGTTCACTGAGAGCGTAGCTCGGTCCTAGCTCCAATCAAAGTGTCTAGCAGACATCTGCCTGCAAAGCATACACACTTCCGAGAGTTGAGCTTATGGACTGTCCCTCCCACATCCTGCTTGCACGTACACCGCGATCCTAACAGGCCTAACCCGATGCGTGCCTAAGTGTTGTGAGAGGTAAGTGGAAAGTCGCGGCCCACAAGACTAGTGCATCCAAGCTCAATCCAGCGATTTCCTAGTATTCCCTGTGTGAGCCAGGTGCTACATCCTACGTGCCATACGAGAGAAGCTAGCTGAACGACTTGTCCAAAAGCAACTTACTTCGGAGATTTGACCTCACCCTCAGTCCGTCACAGTTGCACACTGCCTGCAGAATGAGTTTCCAACATCTGAACCACAGCCGTTTGTCAGAGGTTGTGAGACGCAAGTGGAATAAGCAGACCTGGAGGGTGTCTCCAGCTGCAGTGGAGTGGTATTCTGGGTAGCTCCTGGCTTAGAACACTGTTACGTTCTCAGTGCCCGAGGAACGCAGCTAGTGGAAATCTGGATTGTAGGCCTACTTCCTTGTGCGAGCTGAGTTCAGGGCAAGACCCTCCCGCATCCTGACTGCCCGTAGAGGTAGGTCCCAGCATCCTTATGTTAGTTGCCGGAAGCGGTTGTGTGAAGAGCATGTGGAAGTGACAGGATTCTCCTCAAGTGTATCTGATCTCAATACAGACATTGCAAACGTCCTTGTTCACTGAGAGCGTAGCTCGGTCCTAGCTCCCATCAAAGTGTCTAGCAGACATCTGCCTGCAAACCATACACACTTCCGAGAGTTGAGCTTATGGACTGTCCCTCCCACATCCTGCCTGCACGTACACCGCGCTCCTAACAGGCCTAGCCCCGACGCGTGCCTGTAGTGTTGTGAGAGGTAAGTGGAAAGTCGCGGCCCACAAGACTAGTGCATCCAAGCTCAATCCAGCGATGTTTCCTAGAATTCCCTGGGTGAGCCAGGTGCTACATCCTACGTGCCATACAAGAGAAGCTAGCTGAACGCCTTGTCCAAAAGCCACTTACTTCGGAGAGTTGAGCTCACCCTCCGTCCCTCACAGTTGCACACTGCCTGCAGAAAGAGTTTCCAACATCTGAACCACAGGCGTTTGTCAGAGGCTTGTGAAACGCAAGTGGAATAAGCAGACCTGGAGGGTGTCTCCAGCTGCAGTGGAGTGGTATTCTGGGTAGCTCCTGGCTTAGAACACTGTTACGTTCTCAGTGCCCGAAGAACGCAGCGAGTTGAAAGCTGGCTTGTAGGCGTGCTTCCTTGTGAGAGCTGAGTTCAGGGCAGGACCCTCCCGCTTTCTGACTCCCCATAGACGTAGGTCCCAACATCCTTATGTTAGTTGCCGGAAGCGGTTGTGTGAAGAGCATGCGGAAGTGACAGGATTCTCCTCAAGTGTATCTGATCTCAATACAGACATTGCAAACGTCCTTGTTCACTGAGAGCGTAGCTCGGTCCTAGCTCCAATCAAAGTGTCTAGCAGACATCTGCCTGCAAACCATACACACTTCCGAGAGTTGAGCTTATGGACTGTCCCTCCCACATCCTGCCTGCACGTACACCGCGCTCCTAACAGGCCTAGCCCCGACGCGTGCCTGAAGTGTTGTGAGAGGTAAGTGGAAAGTCGCGGCCCACAAGACTAGTGCATCCAAGCTCAATCCAGCGATATTTCCTAGTATTCCCTGGTGAACCAGGTGCTACATCGTATGTGCCATACAAGAGAAGCTAGCTGAACGCCTTGTCCAAAAGCAACTTACTTCGGAGAGTTGAGCTCACCCTCAGTCCCTCACAGTTGCACACTGCCTGCAGAAAGAGTTTCCAACATCTGAACCACAGGCGTTTGTCAGAGGCTTGTGAGACGCAAGTGGAATAAGCAGACCTGGAGGGTGTCTCCAGCTGCAGTGGAGTGGTATTCTGGGTAGCTCCTGGCTTAGAACACTGTTACGTTCTCAGTGCCCGAGGAACGCAGCGAGTTGAAAGCTGGCTTGTAGGCGTGCTTCCTTGTGAGAGCTGAGTTCAGGGCAGGACCCTCCCGCTTTCTGACTCCCCATAGACGTAGGTCCCAACATCCTTATGTTAGTTGCCGGAAGCGGTTGTGTGAAGAGCATGTGGAAGTGACAGGATTCTCCTCAAGTGTATCTGATCTCAATACAGACATTGCAAACGTCCTTGTTCATTGAGAGCGTAGCTCGGTCCTAGCTCCAATCAAAGTGTCTAGCAGACATCTGCCTGCAAACCATACACACTTCCGAGAGTTGAGCTTATGGACTGTCCCTCCCACATCCTGCCTGCACGTACACCGCGCTCCTAACAGGCCTAGCCCCGACGCGTGCCTGTAGTGTTGTGAGAGGTAAGTGGAAATTCGCGGCCCACAAGACTAGTGCATCCAAGCTCAATCCAGCGATATTTCCTAGAATTCCCTGTGTGAGCCAGGTGCTACAGCCTACGTGCGATACAAGAGAAGCTAGCTGAACGCCTTGTCCAAAAGCAACTTACTTCGGAGAGTTGAGCTCACCCTCAGTCACTCACAGTTGCACACTGCCTGCAGAAAGAGTTTCCAACATCTGAACCACAGCCGTTTGTCAGAGGCTTGTGAGACGCAAGTGGAATAAGCAGACCTGGAGGGTGTCTCCAGCTGCAGTGGAGTGGTATTCTGGGTAGAGCCTGGTTAGAACACTGTTACGTTCTCAGTGCCCGAGGAACGCAGTTGGTGGAAATCTGGATTGAAGGCCTACTTCCTTGTGCGAGCTGAGTTCAGGGCAGGACCCTCCCGCATCCTGACTGCCCGTAGACGTAGGTCCCATCATCCTTATGTTAGGAGCCGGAAGCGGTTGTGTGAAGAGCATGCGGAAGTGACAGGATTCTCCTCAAGTGTATCTGATCTCAATACAGACATTGCAAACGTCCTTGTTCAATGAGAGTGTAGCTCGGTCCTAGCTCCCATCAAAGTGTCTAGCAGACATCTCCCTGCAAAGCATGCACACTTCCGAGAGTTGAGCTTATGGACTGTCCCTCCCACATCCTGCCTGCACGTACACCGCGCTCCTAACAGGCCTAGCCCCGATGCGTGCCTGAAGTGTTGTGAGAGGTAAGTGGAAAGTCGCGGCCCACAAGACTAGTGCATCCAAGCTCAATCCAGCGATATTTCCTAGTATTCCCTGGTGAACCAGGTGCTACATCGTATGTGCCATACAAGAGAAGCTAGCTGAACGCCTTGTCCAAAAGCAACTTACTTCGGAGACTTCAGCTCAAGCTCAGTCCCTCACAGTTGCACACTGCCTGCAGAACGAGTTTCCAACATCTGAACCACAGGCGTTTGTCAGAGGCTTGTGAGACGCAAGTGGAATAAGCAGACCTGGAGGGTGTCTCCAGCTGCAGTGGAGTGGTATTCTGGGTAGCTCCTGACTTCGAACACTGTTACGTTCTCAGTGCCCGAGGAACGCAGCGAGTTGAAAGCTGGCTTGTAGGCGTGCTTCCTTGTGAGAGCTGAGTTCAGGGCAGGACCCTCCCGCTTTCTGACTCCCCATAGACGTAGGTCCCAACATCCTTATGTTAGTTGCCGGAAGCGGTTGTGTGAAGAGCATGTGGAAGTGACAGGATTCTCCTCAAGTGTATCTGATCTCAATACAGACATTGCAAACGTCCTTGTTCACTGAGAGCGTAGCTCGGTGCTAGCTCCCATCAAAGTGTCTAGCAGACATCTGCCTGCAAACCATGCACACTTCCGAGAGTTTAGCTTATTGACTGTCCCTCCCACATCCTGCCTGCACGTACACCGCGCTCCTAACCGGCCTAACCCGATGCGTGCCTGAAGTGTTGTGAGAGGTAAGTGGAAAGTCGCGGCCCACAAGACTAGTGCATCCAAGCTCAATCCAGCGATATTTCCTAGTATTCCCTGGTGTGCCAGGTGCTACATCGTATGTGCCATACAAGAGAAGCTAGCTGAACGCCTTGTCCAAAAGCAACTTACTTCGGAGAGTTCAGCTCACCCTCAGTCCCTCACAGTTGCACACTGCCTGCAGAAAGAGTTACCAACATCTGAACCACAGGCGTTTGTCAGAGGCTTGTGAGACGCAAGTGGAATAAGCAGACCTGGAGGGTGTCTCCAGCTGCAGTGGAGTGGTATTCTGGGTAGCTCCTGGCTTAGAACACTGTTACGTTCTCAGTGCCCGAGGAACGCAGCTAGTTGAAAGCTGGCTTGTAGGCTTGCTTCCTTGTGAGAGCTGAGTTCAGGGCAGGACCCTCCCGCTATCTGACTCCCCATAGACGTTGGTCCCAACATCCTTATGTTAGTTGCCGGAAGCGATTGTGTGAAGAGCATGTGGAAGTGACAGGATTCTCCTCAAGTGTATCTGATCTCAATACAGACATTGCAAACGTCCTTGTTCACTGAGAGCGTAGCTCGGTCCTAGCTCCAATCAAAGTGTCTAGCAGACATCTGCCTGCAAAGCATACACACTTCCGAGAGTTGAGCTTATGGACTGTCCCTCCCACATCCTGCTTGCACGTACACCGCGATCCTAACAGGCCTAACCCGATGCGTGCCTAAGTGTTGTGAGAGGTAAGTGGAAAGTCGCGGCCCACAAGACTAGTGCATCCAAGCTCAATCCAGCGATTTCCTAGTATTCCCTGTGTGAGCCAGGTGCTACATCCTACGTGCCATACGAGAGAAGCTAGCTGAACGACTTGTCCAAAAGCAACTTACTTCGGAGATTTGACCTCACCCTCAGTCCGTCACAGTTGCACACTGCCTGCAGAATGAGTTTCCAACATCTGAACCACAGCCGTTTGTCAGAGGTTGTGAGACGCAAGTGGAATAAGCAGACCTGGAGGGTGTCTCCAGCTGCAGTGGAGTGGTATTCTGGGTAGCTCCTGGCTTAGAACACTGTTACGTTCTCAGTGCCCGAGGAACGCAGCTAGTGGAAATCTGGATTGTAGGCCTACTTCCTTGGGCGAGCTGAGTTCAGGGCAAGACCCTCCCGCATCCTGACTGCCCGTAGAGGTAGGTCCCAGCATCCTTATGTTAGTTGCCGGAAGCGGTTGTGTGAAGAGCATGTGGAAGTGACAGGATTCTCCTCAAGTGTATCTGATTTCAATACAGAGATTGCAAACGTCCTTGTTCACTGAGAGCGTAGCTCGGTCCTAGCTCCCATCAAAGTGTCTAGCAGACATCTGCCTGCAAAGCATACACACTTCCGAGAGTTGAGCTTATGGACTGTCCCTCCCACATCCTGCCTGCACGTACACCGCGCTCCTAACAGGCCTAGCCCCGACGCGTGCCTGTAGTGTTGTGAGAGGTAAGTGGAAAGTCGCGGCCCACAAGACTAGTGCATCCAAGCTCAATCCAGCGATGTTTCCTAGAATTCCCTTTGTGAGCCAGGTGCTACATCCTACGTGCCATACAAGAGAAGCTAGCTGAACGCCTTGTCCAAAAGCCACTTACTTCGGAGAGTTGAGCTCACCCTCAGTCCCTTACAGTTGCACACTGCCTGCAGAAAGAGTTTCCAACATCTGAACCACAGGCGTTTGTCAGAGGCTTGTGAAACGCAAGTGGAATAAGCAGACCTGGAGGGTGTCTCCAGCTGCAGTGGAGTGGTATTCTGGGTAGCTCCTGGCTTAGAACACTGTTACGTTCTCAGTGCCCGAGGAACGCAGCGAGTTGAAAGCTGGCTTGTAGGCGTGCTTCCTTGTGAGAGCTGAGTTCAGGGCAGGACCCTCCCGCTTTCTGACTCCCCATAGACGTAGGTCCCAACATCCTTATGTTAGTTGCCGGAAGCGGTTGTGTGAAGAGCATGTGGAAGTGACAGGATTCTCCTCAAGTGTATCTGATCTCAATACAGACATTGCAAACGTCCTTGTTCACTGAGACCGTAGCTCGGTCCTAGCTCCCATCAAAGTGTCTAGCAGACATCTGCCTGCAAACCATGCACACTTCTGAGAGTTGAGCTTATTGACTGTCCCTCCCACATCCTGCCTGCACGTACACCGCGCTCCTAACCGGCCTAACCCGATGCGTGCCTGAAGTGTTGTGAGAGGTAAGTGGAAAGTCGCGGCCCACAAGACTAGTGCATCCAAGCTCAATCCAGCGATATTTCCTAGTATTCCCTGGTGAGCCAGGTGCTACATCGTATGTGCCATACAAGAGAAGCTAGCTGAACGCCTTGTCCAAAAGCAACTTACTTCGGAGAGTTCAGCTCACCCTCAGTCCCTCACAGTTGCACACTGCCTGCAGAAAGAGTTTCCAACATCTGAACCACAGGCGTTTGTCAGAGGCTTGTGAGACGCAAGTGGAATAAGCAGACCTGGAGGCTGTCTCCAGCTGCAGTGGAGTGGTATTCTGGGTAGCTCCTGGCTTAGAACACTGTTACGTTCTCAGTGCCCGAGGAACGCAGCTAGTTGAAAGCTGGCTTGTAGGCTTGCTTCCTTGTGAGAGCTGAGTTCAGGGCAGGACCCTCCCGCTTTCTGACTCCCCATAGAAGTAGGTCCCAACATCCTTATGTTAGTTGCCGGAAGCGATTGTGTGAAGAGCATGTGGAAGTGACAGGATTCTCCTCAAGTGTATCTGATCTCAATACAGACATTGCAAACGTCATTGTTCACTGAGAGCGTAGCTCGGTCCTAGCTCCAATCAAAGTGTCTAGCAGACATCTGCCTGCAAAGCATACACACTTCCGAGAGTTGAGCTTATGGACTGTCCCTCCCACATCCTGCTTGCACGTACACCGCGATCCTAACAGGCCTAACCCGATGCGTGCCTAAGTGTTGTGAGAGGTAAGTGGAAAGTCGCGGCCCACAAGACTAGTGCATCCAAGCTCAATCCAGCGATTTCCTAGTATTCCCTGTGTGAGCCAGGTGCTACATCCTACGTGCCATACGAGAGAAGCTAGCTGAACGACTTGTCCAAAAGCAACTTACTTCGGAGATTTGACCTCACCCTCAGTCCGTCACAGTTGCACACTGCCTGCAGAAAGAGTTTCCAACATCTGAACCACAGCCGTTTGTCAGAGGCTTGTGAGACGCAAGTGGAATAAGCAGACCTGGAGGGTGTCTCCAGCTGCAGTGGAGTGGTATTCTGGGTAGAGCCTGGTTAGAACACTGTTACGTTCTCAGTGCCCGAGGAACGCAGTTGGTGGAAATCTGGATTGAAGGCCTACTTCCTTGTGCGAGCTGAGTTCAGGGCAGGACCCTCCCGCATCCTTACTGCCCGTAGACGTAGGTCCCATCATCCTTATGTTAGGAGCCGGAAGCGGTTGTGTGAAGAGCATGCGGAAGTGACAGGATTCTCCTCAAGTGTATCTGATCTCAATACAGACATTGCAAACGTCCCTGTTCAATGAGAGTGTAGCTCGGTCCTAGCTCCCATCAAAGTGTCTAGCAGACATCTGCCTGCAAAGCATGCACACTTCCGAGAGTTGAGCTTATGGACTGTCCCTCCCACATCCTGCCTGCACGTACACCGTGCTCCTAACAGGCCTAGCCCCGATGCGTGCCTGAAGTGTTGTGAGAGGTAAGTGGAAAGTCGCGGCCCACAAGACTAGTGCATCCAAGCTCAATCCAGCGATATTTCCTAGTATTCCCTGGTGAACCAGGTGCTACATCGTATGTGCCATACAAAAGAAGCTAGCTGAACACCTTGTCCAAAAGCAACTTACTTCGGAGAGTTCAGCTCACCCTCAGTCCCTCACAGTTGCACACTGCCTGCAGAACGAGTTTCCAACATCTGAACCACAGGCGTTTGTCAGAGGCTTGTGAGACGCAAGTGGAATAAGCAGACCTGGAGGGTGTCTCCAGCTGCAGTGGAGTGGTATTCTGGGTAGCTCCTGGCTTCGAACACTGTTACGTTCTCAGTGCCCGAGGAACGCAGCGAGTTGAAAGCTGGCTTGTAGGCGTGCTTCCTTGTGAGAGCTGAGTTCAGGGCAGGACCCTCCCGCTTTCTGACTCCCCATAGACGTAGGTCCCAACATCCTTATGTTAGTTGCCGGAAGCGGTTGTGTGAAGAGCATGTGGAAGTGACAGGATTCTCCTCAAGTGTATGTGATCTCAATACAGACATTACAAACGTCCTTGTTCACTGAGAGCGTAGCTCGGTGCTAGCTCCCATCAAAGTGTCTAGCAGACATCTGCCTGCAAACCATGCACACTTCCGAGAGTTTAGCTTATTGACTGTCCCTCCCACATCCTGCCTGCACGTACACCGCGCTCCTAACCGGCCTAACCCGATGCGTGCCTGAAGTGTTGTGAGAGGTAAGTGGAAAGTCGCGGCCCACAAGACTAGTGCATCCAAGCTCAATCCAGCGATATTTCCTAGTATTCCCTGGTGTGCCAGGTGCTACATCGTATGTGCCATACAAGAGAAGCTAGCTGAACGCCTTGTCCAAAAGCAACTTACTTCGGAGAGTTCAGCTCACCCTCAGTCCCTCACAGTTGCACACTGCCTGCAGAAAGAGTTTCCAACATCTGAACCACAGGCGTTTGTCAGAGGCTTGTGAGACGCAAGTGGAATAAGCAGACCTGGAGGGTGTCTCCAGCTGCAGTGGAGTGGTATTCTGGGTAGCTCCTGGCTTAGAACACTGTTACGTTCTCAGTGCCCGGGGAACGCAGTTGGTGGAAATCTGGATTGTAGGCCTACTTCCTTGTGCGAGCTGAGTTCAGGGCAGGACCCTCCCGCATCCTTACTGCCCGTAGACGTAGGTCCCAGCATCCTTACGTTAGGAGCCGGAAGCGGTTGTGTGAAGAGCATGCGGAAGTGACAGGATCTCCTCAAGTGTATCTGATCTCAATACAGACATTGCAACCGTCCTTGTTCAATGAAGTGTAGCTCGGTCCTAGCTCCCATCAAAGTGTCTAGCAGACATCTGCCTGCAAAGCATGCACACTTCCGAGAGTTGAGCTTATGGACTGTCCCTCCCACATCCTGCCTGCACGTACACCCCGCTCCTAACAGGCCTAGCCCCGACGCGTGCCTGAAGTGTTGTGAGAGGTAAGTGGAAAGTCGCGGCCCACAAGACTAGTGCATCCAAGCTCAATATAGCGATGTTTCCTAGAATTCCCTGGGTGAGCCAGGTGCTACATCCTACGTGCCATACAAGAGAAGCTAGCTGAACGCCTTGTCCAAAAGCCACTTACTTCGGAGAGTTGAGCTCACCCTCAGTCCCTCACAGTTGCACACTGCCTGCAGAAAGAGTTTCCAACATCTGAACCACAGGCGTTTGTCAGAGGCTTGTGAGACGCAAGTGGAATAAGCAGACCTGGAGGGTGTCTCCAGCTGCAGTGGAGTGGTATTCTGGGTAGCGCCTGGCTTAGAACACTGTTACGTTCTCAGTGCCCGAGGAACGCAGCGAGTTGAAAGCTGGCTTGTAGGCGTGCTTCCTTGTGAGAGCTGAGTTCAGGGCAGGACCCTCCCGCTTTCTGACTCCCCATAGACGTAGGTCCCAACATCCTTATGTTAGTTGCCGGAAGCGGTTGTGTGAAGAGCATGCGGAAGTGACAGGATTCTCCTCAAGTGTATCTGATCTCAATACAGACATTGCAAACGTCCTTGTTCACTGAGAGCGTAGCTCGGTCCTAGCTCCCATCAAAGTGTCTAGCAGACATCTGCCTGCAAACCATACACACTTCCGAGAGTTGAGCTTATGGACTGTCCCTCCCACATCCTGCCTGCACGTACACCGCGCTCCTAACAGGCCTAGCCCCGACGCGTGCCTGAAGTGTTGTGAGAGGTAAGTGGAAAGTCGCGGCCCACAAGACTAGTGCATCCAAGCTCAATCCAGCGATATTTCCTAGAATTCCCTGTGTGATCCAGGTGCTACATCCTACGTGCGATACAAGAGAAGCTAGCTGAACGCCTTGTCCAAAAGCAACTTACTTCGGAGAGTTGAGCTCACCCTCAGTCACTCACAGTTGCACACTGCCTGCAGAAAGAGTTTCCAACATCTGAACCACAGCTGTTTGTCAGAGGTTGTGAGACGCAAGTGGAATAAGCAGACCTGGAGGGTGTCTCCAGCTGCAGTGGAGTGGTATTCTGGGTAGCTCCTGGCTTAGAACACTGTTACGTTCTCAGTGCCCGAGGAACGCAGCTAGTGGAAATCTGGATTGTAGGCCTACTTCCTTGTGCGAGCTGAGTTCAGGGTAGGACCCTCCCGCATCCTGAATGCCCGTGGACGTAGGTCCCAGCATCCGTATGTTAGGAGCCGGAAGCGGTTGTGTGAAGAGCATGCGGAAGTGACAGGATTCTCCTCAAGTGTATGTGATCTCAATACAGACATTGCAAACGTCCTTGTTCACTGAGAGCGTAGCTCGGTGCTAGCTCCCATCAAAGTGTCTAGCAGACATCTGCCTGCAAACCATGCACACTTCTGAGAGTTGAGCTTATTGACTGTCCCTCCCACATCCTGCCTGCACGTACACCGCGCTCCTAACCGGCCTAACCCGATGCGTGCCTGAAGTGTTGTGAGAGGTAAGTGGAAAGTCGCGGCCCACAAGACTAGTGCATCCAAGCTCAATCCAGCGATATTTCCTAGTATTCCCTGGTGAGCCAGGTGCTACATCGTATGTGCCATACAAGAGAAGCTAGCTGAACGCCTTGTCCAAAAGCAACTTACTTCGGAGAGTTCAGCTCACCCTCAGTCCCTCACAGTTGCACACTGCCTGCAGAAAGAGTTTCCAACATCTGAACCACAGGCGTTTGTCAGAGGCTTGTGAGACGCAAGTGGAATAAGCAGACCTGGAGGCTGTCTCCAGCTGCAGTGGAGTGGTATTCTGGGTAGCTCCTGGCTTAGAACACTGTTACGTTCTCAGTGCCCGAGGAACGCAGCTAGTTGAAAGCTGGCTTGTAGGCTTGCTTCCTTGTGAGAGCTGAGTTCAGGGCAGGACCCTCCCGCTTTCTGACTCCCCATAGAAGTAGGTCCCAACATCCTTATGTTAGTTGCCGGAAGCGATTGTGTGAAGAGCATGTGGAAGTGACAGGATTCTCCTCAAGTGTATCTGATCTCAATACAGACATTGCAAACGTCATTGTTCACTGAGAGCGTAGCTCGGTCCTAGCTCCAATCAAAGTGTCTAGCAGACATCTGCCTGCAAAGCATACACACTTCCGAGAGTTGAGCTTATGGACTGTCCCTCCCACATCCTGCTTGCACGTACACCGCGATCCTAACAGGCCTAACCCGATGCGTGCCTAAGTGTTGTGAGAGGTAAGTGGAAAGTCGCGGCCCACAAGACTAGTGCATCCAAGCTCAATCCAGCGATTTCCTAGTATTCCCTGTGTGAGCCAGGTGCTACATCCTACGTGCCATACGAGAGAAGCTAGCTGAACGACTTGTCCAAAAGCAACTTACTTCGGAGATTTGACCTCACCCTCAGTCCGTCACAGTTGCACACTGCCTGCAGAAAGAGTTTCCAACATCTGAACCACAGCCGTTTGTCAGAGGCTTGTGAGACGCAAGTGGAATAAGCAGACCTGGAGGGTGTCTCCAGCTGCAGTGGAGTGGTATTCTGGGTAGAGCCTGGTTAGAACACTGTTACGTTCTCAGTGCCCGAGGAACGCAGTTGGTGGAAATCTGGATTGAAGGCCTACTTCCTTGTGCGAGCTGAGTTCAGGGCAGGACCCTCCCGCATCCTTACTGCCCGTAGACGTAGGTCCCATCATCCTTATGTTAGGAGCCGGAAGCGGTTGTGTGAAGAGCATGCGGAAGTGACAGGATTCTCCTCAAGTGTATCTGATCTCAATACAGACATTGCAAACGTCCCTGTTCAATGAGAGTGTAGCTCGGTCCTAGCTCCCATCAAAGTGTCTAGCAGACATCTGCCTGCAAAGCATGCACACTTCCGAGAGTTGAGCTTATGGACTGTCCCTCCCACATCCTGCCTGCACGTACACCGTGCTCCTAACAGGCCTAGCCCCGATGCGTGCCTGAAGTGTTGTGAGAGGTAAGTGGAAAGTCGCGGCCCACAAGACTAGTGCATCCAAGCTCAATCCAGCGATATTTCCTAGTATTCCCTGGTGAACCAGGTGCTACATCGTATGTGCCATACAAAAGAAGCTAGCTGAACACCTTGTCCAAAAGCAACTTACTTCGGAGAGTTCAGCTCACCCTCAGTCCCTCACAGTTGCACACTGCCTGCAGAACGAGTTTCCAACATCTGAACCACAGGCGTTTGTCAGAGGCTTGTGAGACGCAAGTGGAATAAGCAGACCTGGAGGGTGTCTCCAGCTGCAGTGGAGTGGTATTCTGGGTAGCTCCTGGCTTCGAACACTGTTACGTTCTCAGTGCCCGAGGAACGCAGCGAGTTGAAAGCTGGCTTGTAGGCGTGCTTCCTTGTGAGAGCTGAGTTCAGGGCAGGACCCTCCCGCTTTCTGACTCCCCATAGACGTAGGTCCCAACATCCTTATGTTAGTTGCCGGAAGCGGTTGTGTGAAGAGCATGTGGAAGTGACAGGATTCTCCTCAAGTGTATGTGATCTCAATACAGACATTACAAACGTCCTTGTTCACTGAGAGCGTAGCTCGGTGCTAGCTCCCATCAAAGTGTCTAGCAGACATCTGCCTGCAAACCATGCACACTTCCGAGAGTTTAGCTTATTGACTGTCCCTCCCACATCCTGCCTGCACGTACACCGCGCTCCTAACCGGCCTAACCCGATGCGTGCCTGAAGTGTTGTGAGAGGTAAGTGGAAAGTCGCGGCCCACAAGACTAGTGCATCCAAGCTCAATCCAGCGATATTTCCTAGTATTCCCTGGTGTGCCAGGTGCTACATCGTATGTGCCATACAAGAGAAGCTAGCTGAACGCCTTGTCCAAAAGCAACTTACTTCGGAGAGTTCAGCTCACCCTCAGTCCCTCACAGTTGCACACTGCCTGCAGAAAGAGTTTCCAACATCTGAACCACAGGCGTTTGTCAGAGGCTTGTGAGACGCAAGTGGAATAAGCAGACCTGGAGGGTGTCTCCAGCTGCAGTGGAGTGGTATTCTGGGTAGCTCCTGGCTTAGAACACTGTTACGTTCTCAGTGCCCGAGGAACGCAGCTAGTTGAAAGCTGGCTTGTAGGCTTGCTTCCTTGTGAGAGCTGAGTTCAGGGCAGGACCCTCCCGCTTTCTGACTCCCCATAGACGTAGGTCCCAACATCCTTATGTTAGTTGCCGGAAGCGATTGTGTGAAGAGCATGTGGAAGTGACAGGATTCTCCTCAAGTGTATCTGATCTCAATACAGACATTGCAAACGTCCTTGTTCACTGAGAGCGTAGCTCGGTCCTAGCTCCAATCAAAGTGTCTAGCAGACATCTGCCTGCAAAGCATACACACTTCCGAGAGTTGAGCTTATGGACTGTCCCTCCCACATCCTGCTTGCACGTACACCGCGATCCTAACAGGCCTAACCCGATGCGTGCCTAAGTGTTGTGAGAGGTAAGTGGAAAGTCGCGGCCCACAAGACTAGTGCATCCAAGCTCAATCCAGCGATTTCCTAGTATTCCCTGTGTGAGCCAGGTGCTACATCCTACGTGCCATACGAGAGAAGCTAGCTGAACGACTTGTCCAAAAGCAACTTACTTCGGAGATTTGACCTCACCCTCAGTCCGTCACAGTTGCACACTGCCTGCAGAATGAGTTTCCAACATCTGAACCACAGCCGTTTGTCAGAGGTTGTGAGACGCAAGTGGAATAAGCAGACCTGGAGGGTGTCTCCAGCTGCAGTGGAGTGGTATTCTGGGTAGCTCCTGGCTTAGAACACTGTTACGTTCTCAGTGCCCGAGGAACGCAGCTAGTGGAAATCTGGATTGTAGGCCTACTTCCTTGTGCGAGCTGAGTTCAGGGCAAGACCCACCCGCATCCTGACTGCCCGTAGACATAGGTCCCAGCATCCTTATGTTAGTTGCCGGAAGCGGTTGTGTGAAGAGCCTGTGGAAGTGACAGGATTCTCCTCAAGTGTATCTGATCTCAATACAGAGATTGCAAACGTCCTTGTTCACTGAGAGCGTAGCTCGGTCCTAGCTCCCATCAAAGTGTCTAGCAGACATCTGCCTGCAAACCATACACACTTCCGAGAGTTGAGCTTATGGACTGTCCCTCCCACATCCTGCCTGCACGTACCCCGCGCTCCTAACAGGCCTAGCCCCGACGCGTGCCTGTAGTGTTGTGAGAGGTAAGTGGAAAGTCGCGGCCCACAAGACTAGTGCATCCAAGCTCAATCCAGCGATGTTTCCTAAAATTCCCTGGGTGAGCCAGGTGCTACATCCTACGTGCCATACAAGAGAAGCTAGCTGAACGCCTTGTCCAAAAGCCACTTACTTCGGAGAGTTGAGCTCACCCTCAGTCCCTCACAGTTGCACACTGCCTGCAGAAAGAGTTTCCAACATCTGAACCACAGGCGTTTGTCAGAGGCTTGTGAAACGCAAGTGGAATAAGCAGACCTGGAGGGTTTCTCCAGCTGCAGTGGAGTGGTATTCTGGGTAGCTCCTGGCTTGGAACACTGTTACGTTCTCAGTGCCCGAGGAACGCAGCGAGTTGAAAGCTGGCTTGTAGGCGTGCTTCCTTGTGAGAGCTGAGTTCAGGGCAGGACCCTCCCGCTTTCTGACTCCCCATAGACGTAGGTCCCAACATCCTTATGTTAGTTGCCGGAAGCGGTTGTGTGAAGAGCATGCGGAAGTGACAGGATTCTCCTCAAGTGTATCTGATCTCAATACAGACATTGCAAACGTCCTTGTTCACTGAGAGCGTAGTTCGGTCCTAGCTCCCATCAAAGTGTCTAGCAGACATCTGCCTGCAAACCATACACACTTCCGAGAGTTGAGCTTATGGACTGTCCCTCCCAAATCCTGCCTGCACGTACACCGCGCTCCTAACAGGCCTAGCCCCGACGCGTGCCTGTCGTGTTGTGAGAGGTAAGTGGAAAGTCGTGGCCCACAAGACTAGTGCATCCAAGCTCAATCCAGCGATATTTCCTAGAATTCCCTGTGTGAGCCAGGTGCTACATCCTACGTGCGATACAAGAGAAGCTAGCTGAACGCCTTGTCCAAAAGCCACTTACTTCGGAGAGTTGAGCTCACCCTCAGTCACTCACAGTTGCACACTGCCTGCAGAAAGAGTTTCCAACATCTGAACCACAGCCGTTTGTCAGAGGCTTGTGAGACGCAAGTGGAATAAGCAGACCTGGAGGGTGTCTCCAGCTGCAGTGGAGTGGTATTCTGGGTAGAGCCTGGCTTAGAACACTGTTACGTTCTCAGTGCCCGAGGAACGCAGCTAGTGGAAATCTGGATTGTAGGCCTACTTCCTTGTGCGAGCTGAGTTCAGGGTAGGACCCTCCCGCATCCTGAATGCCCGTAGACGTAGGTCCCAGCATCCGTATGTTAGGAGCCGGAAGCGGTTGTGTGAAGAGCATGCGGAAGTGACAGGATTCTCCTCAAGTGTATGTGATCTCAATACAGACATTGCAAAAGTCCTTGTTCACTGAGAGCGTAGCTCGGTGCTAGCTCCCATCAAAGTGTCTAGCAGACATCTGCCTGCAAACCATGCACACTTCCGAGAGTTGAGCTTATTGACTGTCCCTCCCACATCCTGTCTGCACGTACACCGCGCTCCTAACCGGCCTAACCCGATGCGTGCCTGAAGTGTTGTGAGAGGTAAGTGGAAAGTCGCGGCCCACAAGACTAGTGCATCCAAGCTCAATCCAGCGATATTTCCTAGTATTCCCTGGTGAGCCAGGTGCTACATCGTATGTGCCATACAAGAGAAGCTAGCTGAACGCCTTGTCCAAAAGCAACTTACTTCGGAGAGTTCAGCTCACCCTCAGTCCCTCACAGTTGCACACTGCCTGCAGAAAGAGTTTCCAACATCTGAACCACAGGCGTTTGTCAGAGGCTTGTGAGACGCAAGTGGAATAAGCAGACCTGGAGGGTGTCTCCAGCTGCAGTGGAGTGGTATTCTGGGTAGCTCCTGGCTTAGAACACTGTTACGTTCTCAGTGCCCGAGGAACGAAGCTAGTTGAAAGCTGGCTTGTAGGCTTGCTTCCTTGTGAGAGCTGAGTTCAGGGCAGGACCCTCCCGCTTTCTGACTCCCCATAGACGTAGGTCCCAACATCCTTATGTTAGTTGCCGGAAGCGATTGTGTGAAGAGCATGTGGAAGTGACAGGATTCTCCTCAAGTGTATCTGATCTCAATACAGACATTGCAAACGTCCTTGTTCACTGAGAGCGTAGTTCGGTCCTAGCTCCAATCAAAGTGTCTAGCAGACATCTGCCTGCAAACCATACACACTTCCGAGAGTTGAGCTTATGGACTGTCCCTCCCACATCCTGCCTGCACGTACACCGCGCTCCTAACAGGCCTAGCCCCGACGCGTGCCTGTAGTGTTGTGAGAGGTAAGTGGAAAGTCGCGGCCCACAAGACTAGTGCATCCAAGCTCAATCCAGCGATGTTTCCTAAAATTCCCTGGGTGAGCCAGGTGCTACATCCTACGTGCCATACAAGAGAAGCTAGCTGAACGCCTTGTCCAAAAGCCACTTACTTCGGAGAGTTGAGCTCACCCTCAGTCCCTCACAGTTGCACACTGCCTGCAGAAAGAGTTTCCAACATCTGAACCACAGGCGTTTGTCAGAGGCTTGTGAAACGCAAGTGGAATAAGCAGACCTGGAGGGTGTCTCCAGCTGCAGTGGAGTGGTATTCTGGGTAGCTCCTGGCTTAGAACACTGTTACGTTCTCAGTGCCCGAGGAACGCAGCGAGTTGAAAGCTGGCTTGTAGGCGTTCTTCCTTGTGAGAGCTGAGTTCAGGGCAGGACCCTCCCGCTTTCTGACTCCCCATAGACGTAGGTCCCAACATCCTTATGTTAGTTGCCGGAAGCGGTTGTGTGAAGAGCATGCGGAAGTGACAGGATTCTCCTCAAGTGTATCTGATATCAATACAGACATTGCAAACGTCCTTGTTCATTGAGAGCGTAGCTCGGTCCTAGCTCCCATCAAAGTGTCTAGCAGACATCTGCCTGCAAACCATACACACTTCCGAGAGTTGAGCTTATGGACTGTCCCTCCCACATCCTGCCTGCACGTACACCGCGCTCCTAACAGGCCTAGCCCCGACGCGTGCCTGTAGTGTTGTGAGAGGTAAGTGGAAAGTCGCGGCCCACAAGACTAGTGCATCCAAGCTCAATCCAGCGATATTTCCTAGAATTCCCTGTGTGAGCCAGGTGCTACATCCTACGTGCGATACAAGAGAAGCTAGCTGAACGCCTTGTCCAAAAGCCACTTACTTCGGAGAGTTGAGCTCACCCTCAGTCCCTCACAGTTGCACACTGCCTGCAGAAAGAGTTTCCAACATCTGAACCACAGCCGTTTGTCAGAGGCTTGTGAGTCGCAAGTGGAATAAGCAGACCTGGAGGGTGTCTCCAGCTGCAGTGGAGTGGTATTCTGGGTAGCTCCTGGCTTAGAACACTGTTACGTTCTCAGTGCCCGAGGAACGCAGCTAGTTGAAAGCTGGCTTGTAGGCTTGCTTCCTTGTGAGAGCTGAGTTCAGGGCAGGACCCTCCCGCTTTCTGACTCCCCATAGACGTAGGTTCCAACATCCTTATGTTAGTTGCCGGAAGCGATTGTGTGAAGAGCATGTGGAAGTGACAGGATTCTCCTCAAGTGTATCTGATCTCAATACAGACATTGCAAACGTCCTTGTTCACTGAGAGCGTAGCTCGGTCCTAGCTCCAATCAAAGTGTCTACCAGACATCTGCCTGCAAAGCATACACACTTCCGAGAGTTGAGCTTATGGACTGTCCCTCCCACATCCTGCCTGCACGTACACCGCGCTCCTAACAGGCCTAGCCCCGACGCGTGCCTGAAGTGTTGTGAGAGGTAAGTGGAAAGTCGTGGCCCACAAGACTAATGCATCCAAGCTCAATCCAGCGATATTTCCTAGAATTCCCTGTGTGAGCCAGGTGCTACATCCTACGTGCGATACAAGAGAAGCTAGATGAACGCCTTGTCCAAAAGCAACTTACTTCGGAGAGTTGAGCTCACCCTCAGTCACTCACAGTTGCACACTGCCTGCAGAAAGAGTTTCCAACATCTGAACCACAGCCGTTTGTCAGAGGCTTGTGAGACGCAAGTGGAATAAGCAGACCTGGAGGGTGTCTCCAGCTGCAGTGGAGTGGTATTCTGGGTAGAGCCTGGTTAGAACACTGTTACGTTCTCAGTGCCCGAGGAACGCAGTTGGTGGAAATCTGGATTGTAGGCCTACATCCTTGTGCGAGCTGAGTTCAGGGCAGGACCCTCCCGCATCCTGACTGCCCGTAGACGTAGGTCCCAGCATCCTTATGTTAGGAGCCGGAAGCGGTTGTGTGAAGAGCATGCGGAAGTGACAGGATTCTCCTCAAGTGTATCTGATCTCAATACAGACATTGCAAACGTCCTTGTTCACTGAGAGCGTAGCTCGATCCTAGCTCCCATCAAAGTGTCTAGCAGACATCTGCCTGCAAACCATACACACTTCCGAGAGTTGAGCTTATGGACTGTCCCTCCCACATCCTGCCTGCACGTACACCGCGCTCCTAACAGGCCTAGCCCCGACGCGTGCCTGTAGTGTTGTGAGAGGTAAGTGGAAAGTCGCGGCCCACAAGACTAGTGCATCCAAGCTCAATCCAGCGATATTTCCTAGAATTCCCTGTGTGAGCCAGGTGCTACATCCTACGTGCGATACAAGAGAAGCTAGCTGAACGCCTTGTCCAAAAGCCACTTACTTCGGAGAGTTGAGCTCACCCTCAGTCCCTCACAGTTGCACACTGCCTGCAGAAAGAGTTTCCAACATCTGATCCACAGCCGTTTGTCAGAGGCTTGTGAGTCGCAAGTGGAATAAGCAGACCTGGAGGGTGTCTCCAGCTGCAGTGGAGTGGTATTCTGGGTAGAGCCTGGCTTAGAACACTGTTACGTTCTCAGTGCCCGAGGAACGCAGCTAGTTGAAAGCTGGCTTGTAGGCTTGCTTCCTTGTGAGAGCTGAGTTCAGGGCAGGACCCTCCCGCTGTCTGACTCCCCATAGACGTAGGTCCCAACATCCTTATGTTAGTTGCCGGAAGCGATTGTGTGAAGAGCATGTGGAAGTGACAGGATTCTCCTCAAGTGTATCTGATCTCAATACAGACATTGCAAACGTCCTTGTTCACTGAGAGTGTAGCTCGGTCCTAGCTCCCATCAAAGTGTCTAGCAGACATCTGCCTGCAAAGCATGCACACTTCCGAGAGTTGAGCTTATGGACTGTCCCTCCCACATCCTGCCTGCACGTACACCGCGCTCCTAACAGGCCTAGCCCCGATGCGTGCCTGAAGTGTTGTGAGAGGTAAGTGGAAAGTCGCGGCCCACAAGACTAGTGCATCCAAGCTCAATCCAGCGATTTCCTAGTATTCCCTGTGTGAGCCAGGTGCTACATCCTACGTGCCATACGAGAGAAGCTAGCTGAACGACTTGTCCAAAAGCAACTTACTTCGGAGATTTGACCTCACCCTCAGTCCCTCACAGTTGCACACTGCCTGCAGAATGAGTTTCCAACATCTGAACCACAGCCGTTTGTCAGAGGTTGTGAGACGCAAGTGGAATAAGCAGACCTGGAGGGTGTCTCCAGCTGCAGTGGAGGGGTATTCTGGGTAGCTCCTGGCTTAGAACACTGTTACGTTCTCAGTGCCCGAGGAACGCAGCTAGTGGAAATCTGGATTGTAGGCCTACTTCCTTGTGCGAGCTGAGTTCAGGGTAGGACCCTCCCGCATCCTGAATGCCCGTAGACGTAGGTCCCAGCATCCGTATGTTAGGAGCCGGAAGCGGTTGTGTGAAGAGCATGCGGAAGTGACAGGATTCTCCTCAAGTGTATGTGATCTCAATACAGACATTGCAAACGTCCTTGTTTACTGAGAGCGTAGCTCGGTGCTAGCTCCCATCAAAGTGTCTAGCAGACATCTGCCTGCAAACCATGCACACTTCCGAGAGTTGAGCTTATTGACTGTCCCTCCCACATCCTGCCTGCACGTACACCGCGCTCCTAACCGGCCTAACCCGATGCGTGCCTGAAGTGTTGTGAGAGGTAAGTGGAAAGTCGCGGCCCACAAGACTAGTGCATCCAAGCTCAATCCAGCGATATTTCCTAGTATTCCCTGGTGAGCCAGGTGCTACATCGTATGTGCCATACAAGAGAAGCTAGCTGAACGCCTTGTCCAAAAGCAACTTACTTCGGAGAGTTCAGCTCACCCTCAGTCCCTCACAGTTGCACACTGCCTGCAGAAAGAGTTTCCAACATCTGAACCACAGGCGTTTGTCAGAGGCTTGTGAGACGCAAGTGGAATAAGCAGACCTGGAGGGTGTCTCCAGCTGCAGTGGAGTGGTATTCTGGGTAGCTCCTGGCTTAGAACACTGTTACGTTCTCAGTGCCCGAGGAACGCAGCTAGTTGAAAGCTGGCTTATAGGCTTGCTTCCTTGTGAGAGCTGAGTTCAGGGCAGGACCCTCCCGCTTTCTGACTCCCCATAGACGTAGGTCCCAACATCCTTATGTTAGTTGCCGGAAGCGATTGTGTGAAGAGCATGTGGAAGTGACAGGATTCTCCTCAAGTGTATCTGATCTCAATACAGACATTGCAAACGTCCTTGTTCACTGAGAGCGTAGTTCGGTCCTAGCTCCAATCAAAGTGTCTAGCAGACATCTGCCTGCAAACCATACACACTTCCGAGAGTTGAGCTTATGGACTGTCCCTCCCACATCCTGGCTGCACGTACACCGCGCTCCTAACAGGCCTAGCCCCGACGCGTGCCTGTAGTGTTGTGAGAGGTAAGTGGAAAGTCGCGGCCCACAAGACTAGTGCATCCAAGCTCAATCCAGCGATGTTTCCTAAAATTCCCTGGGTGAGCCAGGTGCTACATCCTACGTGCCATACAAGAGAAGCTAGCTGAACGCCTTGTCCAAAAGCCACTTACTTCGGAGAGTTGAGCTCACCCTCAGTCCCTCACAGTTGCACACTGCCTGCAGAAAGAGTTTCCAACATCTGAACCACAGGCGTTTGTCAGAGGCTTGTGAAACGCAAGTGGAATAAGCAGACCTGGAGGGTGTCTCCAGCTGCAGTGGAGTGGTATTCTGGGTAGCTCCTGGCTTAGAACACTGTTACGTTCTCAGTGCCCGAGGAACGCAGCTAGTGGAAATCTGGATTGTAGGCCTACTTCCTTGGGCGAGCTGAGGTCAGGGCAAGACCCTCCCGCATCCTGACTGCCCGTAGAGTTAGGTCCCAGCATCCTTATGTTAGTTGCCGGAAGCGGTTGTGTGAAGAGCATGTGGAAGTGACAGGATTCTCCTCAAGTGTATCTGATTTCAATACAGAGATTGCAAACGTCCTTGTTCACTGAGAGCGTAGCTCGGTCCTAGCTCCCATCAAAGTGTCTAGCAGACATCTGCCTGCAAACCATACACACTTCCGAGAGTTGAGCTTATGGACTGTCCCTCCCACATCCTGCCTGCACGTACACCGTGCTCCTAACAGGCCTAGCCCCGACGCGTGCCTGAAGTGTTGTGAGAGGTAAGTGGAAAGTCGCGGCCCACAAGACTAGTGCATCCAAGCTCAATCCAGCGATATTTCCTAGAATTCCCTGTGTGAGCCAGGTGGTACATCCTACGTGCGATACAAGAGAAGCTAGCTGAACGCCTTGTCCAAAAGCAACTTACTTCGGAGAGTTGAGCTCACCCTCAGTCCCTCACAGTTGCACACTGCCTGCAGAAAGAGTTTCCAACATCTGAACCACAGCCGTTTGTCAGAGGCTTGTGAGACGCAAGTGGAATAAGCAGACCTGGAGGGTGTCTCCAGCTGCAGTGGAGTGGTATTCTGGGTAGCTCCTGGCTTAGAACACTGTTACGTTCTCAGTGCCCGAGGAACGCAGTTGGTGGAAATCTGGATTGTAGGCCTACTTCCTTGTGCGAGCTGAGTTCAGGGCAGGACCCTCCCGCATCCTTACTGCCCGTAGACGTAGGTCCCAGCATCCTTATGTTAGGAGCCGGAAGCGGTTGTGTGAAGAGCATGTGGAAGTGACAGGATTCTCCTCAAGTGCATCTGATCTCAATACAGACATTGCAAACGTCCTTGTTCACTGAGAGCGTAGCTCGGTCCTAGCTCCAATCAAAGTGTCTAGCAGACATCTGCCTGCAAAGCATACACACTTCCGAGAGTTGAGCTTATGGACTGTCCCTCCCACATCCTGCTTGCACGTACACCGCGATCCTAACAGGCCTAACCCGATTCGTGCTTGAGTGTTTTGAGAGGTAAGTGGAAAGTCGCGGCCCACAAGACTAGTGCATCCAAGCTCAATCCAGCGATGTTTCCTAGAATTCCCTGGGGGAGCCAGGTGCTACATCCTACGTGCCATACAAGAGAAGCTAGCTGAACGCCTTGTCCAAAAGCCACTTACTTCGGAGAGTTGAGCTCACCCTCAGTCCCTCACAGTTGCACACTGCCTGCAGAAAGACTTTCCAACATCTGAACCACAGGCGTTTGTCAGAGGCTTGTGAAACGCAAGTGGAATAAGCAGACCTGGAGGTTGTCTCCAGCTGCAGTGGAGTGGTATTCTGGGTAGCTCCTGGCTTAGAACACTGTTACGTTCTCAGTGCCCGAGGAACGCGGCGAGTTGAAAGCTGGCTTGTAGGCGTGCTTCCTTTTGAGAGCTGAGTTCAGGGCAGGACCCTCCCGCTTTCTGACTCCCCATAGACGTAGGTCCCAACATCCTTATGTTAGTTGCCAGAAGCGGTTGTGTGAAGAGCATGTGGCAGTGACAGGATTCTCCTCAAGTGTATCTGATCTCAATACAGACATTGCAAACGTCCTTGTTCACTGAGAGCGTAGCACGGTCCTAGCTCCCATCAAAGTGTCTAGCAGACATCTGCCTGCAAACCATACACACTTCCGAGAGTTGAGCTTATGGACTGTCCCTCCCACATCCTGCCTGTACGTACACCGCGCTTCTAACAGGCCTAGCCCCGACGCGTGCCTGAAGTGTTGTGAGAGGTAATTGGAAAGTCGCGGCCCACAAGTCTAATGCATCCAAGCTCAATCCAGCGATATTTCCTAGAATTCCCTGTGTGAGCCAGGTGCTACATCCTACGTGCGATACAAGAGAAGCTAGCTGAACGCCTTGTCCAAAAGCAACTTACTTCGGAGAGTTGAGCTCACCCTCAGTCCCTCACAGTTGCACACTGCCTGCAGAAAGAGTTTCCAACATCTGAACCACAGCCGTTTGTCAGAGGCTTGTGAGACGCAAGTGGAATAAGCAGACCTGGTGGGTGTCTCCAGCTGCAGTGGAGTGGTATTCTGGGTAGAGCCTGGCTTAGAACACTGTTACGTTCTCAGTGCCCGAGGAACGCAGTTGGTGGAAATCTGGATTGTAGGCCTACTTCCTTGTGCGAGCTGAGTTCAGGGCAGGACCCTCCCGCATCCTTACTGCCCGTAGACGTAGGTCCCAGCATCCTTATGTTAGGAGCCGGAAGCGGTTGTGTGAAGAGCATGCGGAAGTGACAGGATCTCCTCAAGTGTATCTGATCTCAATACAGACATTGCAAACGTCCTTGTTCAATGAGAGTGTAGCTCGGTCCTAGCTCCCATCAAAGTGTCTAGCAGACATCTGCCTGCAAAGCATGCACACTTCCGAGAGTTGAGCTTATGGACTGTCCCTCCCACATCCTGCCTGCACGTACACCGCGCTCCTAACAGGCCTAGCCCCGATGCGTGCCTGAAGTGTTGTGAGAGGTAAGTGGAAAGTCGCGGCCCACAAGACTAGTGCATCCAAGCTCAATCCAGCGATGTTTCCTAGAATTCCCTGGGTGAGCCAGGTGCAACATCCTACGTGCCATACAAGAGAAGCTAGCTGAACGCCTTGTCCAAAAGCAACTTACTTCGGAGAGTTGAGCTCACCCTCAGTCCCTCACAGTTGCACACTGCCTGCAGAAAGAGTTTCCAACATCTGAACCACAGCCGTTTGTCAGAGGCTTGTGAGACGCAAGTGGAATAAGCAGACCTGGAGGGTGTCTCCAGCTGCAGTGGAGTGGTATTCTGGGTAGCGCCTGGCTTAGAACACTGTTACGTTCTCAGTGCCCGAGGAACGCAGCTAGTTGAAAGCTGGCTTGTAGGCGTGCTTCCTTGTGAGAGCTGAGTTCAGGGCAGGACCCTCCCGCTTTCTGACTCCCCATAGACATAGGTCCCAACATCCTTATGTTAGTTGCCGGAAGCGGTTGTGTGAAGAGCATGTGGAAGTGACAGGATTCTCCTCAAGTGCATCTGATCTCAATACAGACATTGCAAACGTCCTTGTTCACTGAGAGCGTAGCTCGGTCCTAGCTCCAATCAAAGTGTCTAGCAGACATCTGCCTGCAAAGCATACACACTTCCGAGAGTTGAGCTTATGGACTGTCCCTCCCACATCCTGCCTGCATGTACACCGCGCTCCTAACAGGCCTAGCCCCGACGCGTGCCTGAAGTGTTGTGAGAGGTAATTGGAAAGTCGCGGCCCACAAGACTAATGCATCCAAGCTCAATCCAGCGATATTTCCTAGAATTCCCTGTGTGAGCCAGGTGCTACATCCGACGTGCGGTTCAAGAGAAGCTAGCTGAACGCCTTGTCCAAAAGCAACTTACTTCGGAGAGTTGAGCTCACCCTCAGTCCCTCACAGTTGCACACTGCCTGCAGAAAGAGTTTCCAACATCTGAACCACAGCCGTTTGTCAGAGGCTTGTGAGACGCAAGTGGAATAAGCAGACCTGGAGGGTGTCTCCAGCTGCAGTGGAGTGGTATTCTGGGTAGAGCCTGGCTTAGAACACTGTTACGTTCTCAGTGCCCGAGGAACGCAGTTGGTGGAAATCTGGATTATAGGCCTACTTCCTTGTGCGAGCTGAGTTCAGGGCAGGACCCTCCCGCATCCTTACTGCCCGTAGACGTAGGTCCCAGCATCCTTATGTTAGTTGCCGGAAGCGGTTGTGTGAAGAGCATGCGGAAGTGACAGGATTCTCCTCAAGTGTATCTGATCTCAATACAGACATTGCAAACGTCCTTGTTCAATGAGAGTGTAGCTCGGTCCTAGCTCCCATCAAAGTGTCTAGCAGACATCTGCCTGCAAAGCATGCACACTTCCGAGAGTTGAGCTTATGGACTGTCCCTCCCACATCCTGCCTGCACGTACACCGCGCTCCTAACAGGCCTAGCCCCGATGCGTGCCTGAAGTGTTGTGAGAGGTAAGTGGAAAGTCGCGGCCCATAAGACTAGTGCATCCAAGCTCAATCCAGCGATATTTCCTAGTATTCCCTGGTGAACCAGGTGCTACATCGTATGTGCCATACAAGAGAAGCTAGCTGAACGCCTTGTCCAAAAGCCACTTACTTCGGAGAGTTGAGCTCACCCTCAGTCCCTCACAGTTGCACACTGCCTACAGAATGAGTTTCCAACATCTGAACCACAGCCGTTTGTCAGAGGCTTGTGAGTCGCAAGTGGAATAAGCAGACCTGGAGGGTGTCTCCAGCTGCAGTGGAGTGGTATTCTGGGTAGAGCCTGGCTTAGAACACTGTTACGTTCTCAGTGCCCGAGGAACGCAGCTAGTTGAAAGCTGGCTTGGAGGCTTGCTTCCTTGTGAGAGCTGAGTTCAGTGCAGGACCCTCCCGCTTTCTGACTCCCCATAGACGTAGGTCCCAACATCCTTAGGTTAGTTGCCGGAAGCGATTGTGTGAAGAGCATGTGGAAGTGACAGGATTCTCCTCAAGTGTATCTGATCTCAATACAGACATTGCAAACGTCCTTGTTCACTGAGAGCGTAGCTCGGTCCTAGCTCCAATCAAAGGGTCTAGCAGACATCTGCCTGCAAAGCATACACACTTCCGAGAGTTGAGCTCATGGACTGTCCCTCCCACATCCTGCTTGCACGTACACCGCGATCCTAACAGGCCTAACCCGATGCGTGCCTAAGTGTTGTGAGAGGTAAGTGGAAAGTCGCGGCCCACAAGACTAGTGCATCCAAGCTCAATCCAGCGATTTCCTAGTATTCCCTGTGTGAGCCAGGTGCTACATCTTACGTGCCATACGAGAGAAGCTAGCTGAACGACTTGTCCAAAAGCAACTTACTTCGGAGATTTGACCTCACCCTCAGTCTGTCACAGTTGCACACTGCCTGCAGAATGAGTTTCCAACATCTGAACCACAGCCGTTTGTCAGAGGTTGTGAGACGCAAGTGGAATAAGCAGACCTGGAGGGTGTCTCCAGCTGCAGTGGAGTGCTATTCTGGGTAGCTCCTGGCTTAGAACACTGTTACGTTCTCAGTGCCCGAGGAACGCAGCTAGTGGAAATCTGGATTGTAGGCCTACTTCCTTGTGCGAGCTGAGTTCAGGGCAAGACCCACCCGCATCCTGACTGCCCGTAGACATAGGTCCCAGCATCCTTATGTTAGTTGCCGGAAGCGGTTGTGTGAAGAGCATGTGGAAGTGACAGGATTCTCCTCAAGTGTATCTGATCTCAATACAGAGATTGCAAACGTCCTTGTTCACTGAGAGCGTAGCTCGGTCCTAGCTCCCATCAAAGTGTCTAGCAGACATCTGCCTGCAAACCATACACACTTCCGAGAGTTGCGCTTATGGACTGTCCCTCCCACATCCTGCCTGCACGTACACCGCGCTCCTAACAGGCCTAGCCCCGACGCGTGCCTGTAGTGTTGTGAGAGGTAAGTGGAAAGTCGCGGCCCACAAGACTAGTGCATCCAAGCTCAATCCAGCGATGTTTCCTAGAATTCCCTGGGTGAGCCAGGTGCAACATCCTACGTGCCATACGAGAGAAGCTAGCTGAACGCCTTGTCCAAAAGCAACTTACTTCGGAGATTTGAGCTCACCCTCAGTCACTCACAGTTGCACACTGCCTGCAGAAAGAGTTTCCAACATCTGAACCACAGCCGTTTGTCAGAGGTTGTGAGACGCAAGTGGAATAAGCAGACCTGGAGGGTGTCTCCAGCTGCAGTGGAGTGGTATTCTGGGTAGCTCCTGGCATAGAACACTGTTACGTTCACAGTGCCCGAGGAACGCAGCTAGTGGAAATCTGGATTGTAGGCCTACTTCCTTGTGCGAGCTGAGTTCAGGGTAGGACCCTCCCGCATCCTGACTGCCCGTAGACGTAGGTCCCAGCATCCTTATGTTAGGAGCCGGAAGCGGTTGTGTGAAGAGCATGCGGAAGTGACAGGATTCTCCTCAAGTGTATGTGATCTCAATACAGACATTGCAAACGTCCTTGTTCACTGAGAGCGTAGCTCGGTGCTAGCTCCCATCAAAGTGTCTAGCAGACATCTGCCTGCAAAGCATGCACACTTCCGAGAGTTGAGCTTATGGACTGTCCCTCCGACATCCTGCCTGCACGTACACCGCGCTCCTAACAGGCCTAACCCAATGCGTCCCTGAAGTGTTGTGAGAGGTAAGTGGAAAGTCGCGGCCCACAAGACTAGTGCATCCAAGCTCAATCCAGCGATATTTCCTAGTATTCCCTGGTGAGCCAGGTGCTACATCGTATGTGCCATACAAGAGAAGCTAGCTGAACGCTTGTCCAAAAGCAACTTACTTCGGAGAGTTCAGCTCACCCTCAGTCCCTCACAGTTGCACACTGCCTGCAGAAAGAGTTTCCAACATCTGAACCACAGGCGTTTGTCAGATGCTTGTGAGACGCAAGTGGAATAAGCAGACCTGGAGGGTGTCTCCAGCTGCAGTGGAGTGGTATTCTGGGTAGCTCCTGGCTTAGAACACTGTTACGTTCTCAGTGCCCGAGGAACGCAGCTAGTTGAAAGCTGGCTTGTAGCCTTGCTTCCTTGTGAGAGCTGAGTTCAGGGCAGGACCCTCCCGCTTTCTGACTCCCCATAGACGTAGGTCCCAACATCCTTATGTTAGTTGCCGGAAGCGGTTGTGTGAAGAGCATGTGGAAGTGACAGGATTCTCCTCAAGTGTATCTGATCTCAATACAGAGATAGCAAACGTCCTTGTTCACTGAGAGCGTAGCTCGGTGCTAGCTCCCATCAAAGTGTCTAGCAGACATCTGCCTGCAAAGCATGCACACTTCCGAGAGTTGAGCTTATGGACTGTCCCTCCCACATCCTGCCTGCACGTACACCGCGCTCCTAACAGGCCTAGCCCCGACGCGTACCTGAAGTGTTGTGAGAGGTAAGTGGAAAGTCGCGGCCCACAAGACTAGTGCATCCAAGCTCAATCCAGCGATATTTCCTAGAATTCCCTGTGTGAGCCAGGTGCTACATCCTACGTGCGATACAAGAGAAGCTAGCTGAACGCCTTGTCCAAAAGCAACTTACTTCGGAGAGTTGAGCTCACCCTCAGTCCCTCACAGTTGCACACTGCCTGCAGAAAGAGTTTCCAACATCTGAACCACAGCCGTTTGTCAGAGGCTTGTGAGACGCAAGTGGAATAAGCAGACCTGGAGGGTGTCTCCAGCTGCAGTGGAGTGGTATTCTGGGTAGAGCCTGGCTTAGAACACTGTTACGTTCTCAGTGCCCGAGGAACGCAGTTGGTGGAAATCTGGATTGTAGGCCTACTTCCTTGTGCGAGCTGAGTTCAGGGCAGGACCCTCCCGCATCCTTACTGCCCGTAGACGTAGGTCCCAGCATCCTTATGTTAGTTGCCGGAAGCGGTTGTGTGAAGAGCATGCGGAAGTGACAGGATTCTCCTCAAGTGTATCTGATCTCAATACAGACATTGCAAACGTCCTTGTTCAATGAGAGTGTAGCTCGGTCCTAGCTCCCATCAAAGTGTCTAGCAGACATCTGCCTGCAAAGCATGCACACTTCCGAGAGTTGAGCTTATGGACTGTCCCTCCCACATCCTGCCTGCACGTACACCGCGCTCCTAACAGGCCTAGCCCCGATGCGTGCCTGAAGTGTTGTGAGAGGTAAGTGGAAAGTCGCGGCCCATAAGACTAGTGCATCCAAGCTCAAACCAGCGATATTTCCTAGTATTCCCTGGTGAACCAGGTGCTACATCGTATGTGCCATACAAGAGAAGCTAGCTGAACGCCTTGTCCAAAAGCCACTTACTTCGGAGAGTTGAGCTCACCCTCAGTCCCTCACAGTTGCACACTGCCTACAGAATGAGTTTCCAACATCTGAACCACAGCCGTTTGTCAGAGGCTTGTGAGTCGCAACTGGAATAAGCAGACCTGGAGGGTGTCTCCAGCTGCAGTGGAGTGGTATTCTGGGTAGAGCCTGGCTTAGAACACTGTTACGTTCTCAGTGCCCGAGGAACGCAGCTAGTTGAAAGCTGGCTTGGAGGCTTGCTTCCTTGTGAGAGCTGAGTTCAGGGCAGGACCCTCCCGCTTTCTGACTCCCCATAGACGTAGGTCCCAACATCCTTAGGTTAGTTGCCGGAAGCGATTGTGTGAAGGGCATGTGAAAGTGACAGGATTCTCCTCAAGTGTATCTGATCTCAATACAGACATTGCAAACGTCCTTGTTCACTGAGAGCGTAGCTCGGTCCTAGCTCCAATCAAAGGGTCTAGCAGACATCTGCCTGCAAAGCATACACACTTCCGAGAGTTGAGCTTATGGACTGTCCCTCCCACATCCTGCTTGCACGTACACCGCGATCCTAACAGGCCTAACCCGATGCGTGCCTAAGTGTTGTGAGAGGTAAGTGGAAAGTCGCGGCCCACAAGACTAGTGCATCCAAGCTCAATCCAGCGATTTCCTAGTATTCCCTGTGTGAGCCAGGTGCTACATCTTACGTGCCATACGAGAGAAGCTAGCTGAACGACTTGTCCAAAAGCAACTTACTTCGGAGATTTGACCTCACCCTCAGTCTGTCACAGTTGCACACTGCCTGCAGAATGAGTTTCCAACATCTGAACCACAGCCGTTTGTCAGAGGTTGTGAGACGCAAGTGGAATAAGCAGACCTGGAGGGTGTCTCCAGCTGCAGTGGAGTGGTATTCTGGGTAGCTCCTGGCTTAGAACACTGTTACGTTCTCAGTGCCCGAGGAACGCAGCTAGTGGAAATCTGGATTGTAGGCCTACTTCCTTGTGCGAGCTGAGTTCAGGGCAAGACCCACCCGCATCCTGACTGCCCGTAGACATAGGTCCCAGCATCCTTATGTTAGTTGCCGGAAGCGGTTGTGTGAAGAGCATGTGGAAGTGACAGGATTCTCCTCAAGTGTATCTGATCTCAATACAGAGATTGCAAACGTCCTTGTTCACTGAGAGCGTAGCTCGGTCCTAGCTCCCATCAAAGTGTCTAGCAGACATCTGCCTGCAAACCATACACACTTCCGAGAGTTGCGCTTATGGACTGTCCCTCCCACATCCTGCCTGCACGTACACCGCGCTCCTAACAGGCCTAGCCCCGACGCGTGCCTGTAGTGTTGTGAGAGGTAAGTGGAAAGTCGCGGCCCACAAGACTAGTGCATCCAAGCTCAATCCAGCGATGTTTCCTAGAATTCCCTGGGTGAGCCAGGTGCAACATCCTACGTGCCATACGAGAGAAGCTAGCTGAACGCCTTGTCCAAAAGCAACTTACTTCGGAGATTTGAGCTCACCCTCAGTCACTCACAGTTGCACACTGCCTGCAGAAAGAGTTTCCAACATCTGAACCACAGCCGTTTGTCAGAGGTTGTGAGACGCAAGTGGAATAAGCAGACCTGGAGGGTGTCTCCAGCTGCAGTGGAGTGGTATTCTGGGTAGCTCCTGGCTTAGAACACTGTTACGTTCTCAGTGCCCGAGGAACGCAGCTAGTGGAAATCTGGATTGTAGGCCTACTTCCTTGTGCGAGCTGAGTTCAGGGTAGGACCCTCCCGCATCCTGACTGCCCGTAGACGTAGGTCCCAGCATCCTTATGTTAGGAGCCGGAAGCGGTTGTGTGAAGAGCATGCGGAAGTGACAGGATTCTCCTCAAGTGTATGTGATCTCAATACAGACATTGCAAACGTCCTTGTTCACTGAGAGCGTAGCTCGGTGCTAGCTCCCATCAAAGTGTCTAGCAGACATCTGCCTGCAAAGCATGCACACTTCCGAGAGTTGAGCTTATGGACTGTCCCTCCGACATCCTGCCTGCACGTACACCGCGCTCCTAACAGGCCTAACCCAATGCGTCCCTGAAGTGTTGTGAGAGGTAAGTGGAAAGTCGCGGCCCACAAGACTAGTGCATCCAAGCTCAATCCAGCGATATTTCCTAGTATTCCCTGGTGAGCCGGGTGCTACATCGTATGTGCCATACAAGAGAAGCTAGCTGAACGCTTGTCCAAAAGCAACTTACTTCGGAGAGTTCAGCTCACCCTCAGTCCCTCACAGTTGCACACTGCCTGCAGAAAGAGTTTCCAACATCTGAACCACAGGCGTTTGTCAGATGCTTGTGAGACGCAAGTGGAATAAGCAGACCTGGAGGGTGTCTCCAGCTGCAGTGGAGTGGTATTCTGGGTAGCTCCTGGCTTAGAACACTGTTACGTTCTCAGTGCCCGAGGAACGCAGCTAGTTGAAAGCTGGCTTGTAGCCTTGCTTCCTTGTGAGAGCTGAGTTCAGGGCAGGACCCTCCCGCTTTCTGACTCCCCATAGACGTAGGTCCCAACATCCTTATGTTAGTTGCCGGAAGCGGTTGTGTGAAGAGCATGTGGAAGTGACAGGATTCTCCTCAAGTGTATCTGATCTCAATACAGAGATAGCAAACGTCCTTGTTCACTGAGAGCGTAGCTCGGTGCTAGCTCCCATCAAAGTGTCTAGCAGACATCTGCCTGCAAAGCATGCACACTTCCGAGAGTTGAGCTTATGGACTGTCCCTCCCACATCCTGCCTGCACGTACACCGCGCTCCTAACAGGCCTAGCCCCGACGCGTACCTGAAGTGTTGTGAGAGGTAAGTGGAAAGTCGCGGCCCACAAGACTAGTGCATCCAAGCTCAATCCAGCGATATTTCCTAGAATTCCCTGTGTGAGCCAGGTGCTACATCCTACGTGCGATACAAGAGAAGCTAGCTGAACGCCTTGTCCAAAAGCAACTTACTTCGGAGAGTTGAGCTCACCCTCAGTCCCTCACAGTTGCACACTGCCTGCAGAAAGAGTTTCCAACATCTGAACCACAGCCGTTTGTCAGAGGCTTGTGAGACGCAAGTGGAATAAGCAGACCTGGAGGGTGTCTCCAGCTGCAGTGGAGTGGTATTCTGGGTAGAGCCTGGCTTAGAACACTGTTACGTTCTCAGTGCCCGAGGAACGCAGTTGGTGGAAATCTGGATTGTAGGCCTACTTCCTTGTGCGAGCTGAGTTCAGGGCAGGACCCTCCCGCATCCTTACTGCCCGTAGACGTAGGTCCCAGCATCCTTATGTTAGGAGCCGGAAGCGGTTGTGTGAAGAGCATGCGGAAGTGACAGGATTCTCCTCAAGTGTATCTGATCTCAATACAGACATTGCAAACGTCCTTGTTCAATGAGAGTGTAGCTCGGTCCTAGCTCCCATCAAAGTGTCTAGCAGACATCTGCCTGCAAAGCATGCACACTTCCGAGAGTTGAGCTTATGGACTGTCCCTCCCACATCCTGCCTGCACGTACACCGCGCTCCTAACAGGCCTAGCCCCGATGCGTGCCTGAAGTGTTGTGAGAGGTAAGTGGAAAGTCGCGGCCCACAAGACTAGTGCATCCAAGCTCAATCCAGCGATTTCCTAGTATTCCCTGTGTGAGCCAGGTGCTACATCCTAAGTGCCATACGAGAGAAGCTAGCTGAACGCCTTGTCCAAAAGCAACTTACTTCGGAGAGTTGAGCTCACCCTCAGTCCGTCACAGTTGCACACTGCCTGCAGAAAGAGTTTCCAACATCTGAACCACAGCCGTTTGTCAGAGGTTGTGAGACGCAAGTGGAATAAGCAGACCTGGAGGGTGTCTCCAGCTGCAGTGGAGTGGTATTCTGGGTAGCTCCTGGCTTAGAACACTGTTACGTTCAGAGTGCCCGAGGAACGCAGCTAGTGGAAATCTGGATTGTAGGCCTACTTCCTTGTGCGAGCTGAGTTCAGGGCAAGACCCTCCCGCATCCTGACTGCCCGTAGAGGTGGGTCCCAGCATCCTTATGTTAGTTGCTGGAAGCGGTTGTGTGAAGAGCATGTGGAAGTGACAGGATTCTCCTCAAGTGTATCTGATCTCAATACAGAGATTGCAAACGTCCTTGTTCACTGAGGGCGTAGCTCGGTCCTAGCTCCCATCAAAGTGTCTAGCAGACATCTGCCTGCAAACCATACACACTTCCGAGAGTTGAGCTTATGGACTGTCCCTCCCACATCCTGCCTGCACGTACACCGCGCTCCTAACAGGCCTAGCCCCGATGCGTGCCTGAAGTATTGTGAGAGGTAAGTGGAAAGTCGCGGCCCACAAGACTAGTGCATCCAAGCTCAATCCAGCGATGTTTCCTAGAATTCCCTGGGTGAGCCAGGTGCTACATCCTACGTGCCATGCAAGAGAAGCTAGCTGAACGCCTTGTCCAAAAGCCACTTACTTCGGAGAGTTGAGCTCACCCTCAGTCTCTCACAGTTGCACACTGCCTGCAGAAAGATTTTCCAACATCTGAACCACAGGCGTTTGTCAGAGGCTTGTGAAACGCAAGTGGAATAAGCAGACCTGGAGGGTGTCTCCAGCTGCAGTGGAGTGGTATTCTGGGTAGCTCCTGGCTTAGAACACTGTTACGTTCTCAGTGCCCGAGGAACGCAGCGAGTTGAAAGCTGGCTTGTAGGCGTGCTTCCTTTTGAGAGCTGAGTTCAGGGCAGGACCCTCCCGCTTTCTGACTCCCCATAGACGTAGGTCCCAACATCCTTAAGTTAGTTGCCGGAAGCGGTTGTGTGAAGAGCATGTGGCAGTGACAGGATTCTCCTCAAGTGTATCTGATCTCAATACAGACATTGCAAACGTCCTTGTTCACTGAGAGCGTAGCTCGGTCCTAGCTCCCATCAAAGTGTCTAGCAGACATCTGCCTGCAAACCATACACACTTCCGAGAGTTGAGCTTATGGACTGTCCCTCCCACAGCCTGCCTGCACGTACACCGCGCTCCTAACAGGCCTAGCCCCGACGCGTGCCTGAAGTGTTGTGAGAGGTAATTGGAAAGTCGCGGCCCACAAGACTAGTGCATCCAAGCTCAATCCAGCGATATTTCCTAGAATTCCCTGTGTGAGCCAGGTGCTACATCCTACGTGCGATACAAGAGAAGCTAGCTGAACGCCTTGTCCAAAAGCAACTTACTTCGGAGATTTGAGCTCACCCTCAGTCACTCACAGTTGCACACTGCCTGCAGAAAGAGTTTCCAACATCTGAACCACAGCCGTTTGTCAGAGGTTGTGCGACGCAAGTGGAATAAGCAGACCTGGAGGGTGTCTCCAGCTGCAGTGGAGGGGTATTCTGGGTAGCTCCTGGCTTCGAACACTGTTACGTTCTCAGTGCCCGAGGAACGCAGCTAGTGGAAATCTGGATTGTAGGCCTACTTCCTTGTGCGAGCTGAGTTCAGGGTAGGACCCTCCCGCATCCTGACTGCCCGTAGACCTAGGTCCCAGCATCCTTATGTTAGGAGCCAGAAGCGGTTGTCTGAAGAGCATGCGGAAGTGACAGGATTCTCCTCAAGTGTATGTGATCTCAATACAGACATAGCAAACGTCCTTGTTCACTGAGAGCGTAGCTCGGTGCTAGCTCCCATCAAAGTGTCTAGCAGACATCTGCTTGCAAAGCATGCACACTTCCGAGAGTTGAGCTTATGGACTGTCCCTCCCACATCCTGCCTGCACGTACACCGCGCTCCTAACAGGCCTAGCCCCGATGCGTGCCTGAAGTGTTGTGAGAGGTAAGTGGAAAGTCGCGGCCCACAAGACTAGTGCATCCAAGCTCAATCCAGCGATGTTTCCTAGAATTCCCTGGGTGAGCCAGGTGCTACATCCTACGTGCCATGCAAGAGAAGCTAGCTGAACGCCTTGTCCAAAAGCCACTTACTTCGGAGAGTTGAGCTCACCCTCAGTCCCTCACAGTTGCACACTGCCTGCAGAAAGAGTTTCCAACATCTGAACCACAGGCGTTTGTCAGAGGCTTGTGAAACGCAAGTGGAATAAGCAGACCTGGAGGGTGTCTCCAGCTGCAGTGGAGTGGTATTCTGGGTAGCTCCTGGCTTAGAACACTGTTACGTTCTCAGTGCCCGAGGAACGCAGCGAGTTGAAAGCTGGCTTGTAGGCGTGCTTCCTTTTGAGAGCTGAGTTCAGGGCAGGACCCTCCCGCTTTCTGACTCCCCATAGACGTAGGTCCCAACATCCTTATGTTAGTTGCCGGAAGCGGTTGTGTGAAGAGCATGTGGCAGTGACAGGATTCTCCTCAAGTGTATCTGATCTCAATACAGACATTGCAAACGTCCTTGTTCACTGAGAGCGTAGCTCGGTCCTAGCTCCCATCAAAGTGTCTAGCAGACATCTGCCTGCAAACCATACACACTTCCGAGAGTTGAGCTTATGGACTGTCCCTCCCACATCCTGCCTGCACGTACACCGCGCTCCTAAGAGGCCTAGCCCCGACGCGTGCCTGAAGTGTTGTGAGAGGTAATTGGAAAGTCGCGGCCCACAGGTCTAATGCATCCAAGCTCAATCCAGCGATATTTCCTAGAATTCCCTGTGTGAGCCAGGTGCTACATCCTACGTGCGATACAAGAGAAGCTAGCTGAACGCCTTGTCCAAAAGCAACTTACTTCGGAGATTTGAGCTCACCCTCAGTCACTCACAGTTGCACACTGCCTGCAGAAAGAGTTTCCAACATCTGAACCACAGCCGTTTGTCAGAGGTTGTGAGACGCAAGTGGAATAAGCAGACCTGGAGGGTGTCTCCAGCTGCAGTGGAGGGGTATTCTGGGTAGCTCCTGGCTTAGAACACTGTTACGTTCTCAGTGCCCGAGGAACGCAGCTAGTGGAAATCTGGATTGTAGGCCTACTTCCTTGTGCGATCTGAGTTCAGGGTAGGACCCTCCCGCATCCTGACTGCCCGTAGACGTAGGTCCCAGCATCCTTATGTTAGGAGCCGGAAGCGGTTGTCTGAAGAGCATGCGGAAGTGACAGGATTCTCCTCAAGTGTATGTGATCTCAATACAGACATAGCAAACGTCCTTGTTCACTGAGAGCGTAGCTCGGTGCTAGCTCCCATCAAAGTGTCTAGCAGACATCTGCTTGCAAAGCATGCACACTTCCGAGAGTTGAGCTTATGGACTGTCCCTCCCACATCCTGCCTGCACGTACACCGCGCTCCTAACAGGCCTAGCCCCGATGCGTGCCTGAAGTGTTGTGAGAGGTAAGTGGAAAGTCGCGGCCCACAAGACTAGTGCATCCAAGCTCAATCCAGCGATGTTTCCTAGAATTCCCTGGGTGAGCCAGGTGCTACATCCTACGTGTCATACAAGAGAAGCTAGCTGAACGCCTTGTCCAAAAGCCACTTACTTCGGAGAGTTGAGCTCACCCTCAGTCCCTCACAGTTGCACACTGCCTGCAGAAAGAGTTTCCAACATCTGAACCACAGGCGTTTGTCAGAGGCTTGTGAGACGCAAGTGGAATAAGCAGACCTGGAGGGTGTCTCCAGCTGCAGTGGAGTGGTATTCTGGGTAGAGCCTGGCTTAGAACACTGTTACGTTCTCAGTGCCCGAGGAACGCAGTTGGTGGAAATCTGGATTGTAGGCCTACTTCCTTGTGCGAGCTGAGTTCAGGGCAGGACCCTCCCGCATCCTTACTGCCCGTAGACGTAGGTCCCAGCATCCTTATGTTAGGAGCCGGAAGCGGTTGTGTGAAGAGCATGCGGAAGTGACAGGATTCTCCTCAAGTGTATCTGATCTCAATACAGACATTGCAAACGTCCTTGTTCAATGAGAGTGTAGCTCGGTCCTAGCTCCCATCAAAGTGTCTAGCAGACATCTGCCTGCAAAGCATGCACACTTCCGAGAGTTGAGCTTATGGACTGTCCCTCCCACATCCTGCCTGCACGTACACCGCGCTCCTAACAGGCCTAGCCCCGATGCGTGCCTGAAGTGTTGTGAGAGGTAAGTGGAAAGTCGCGGCCCACAAGACTAGTGCATCCAAGCTCAATCCAGCGATATTTCCTAGTATTCCCTGGTGAACCAGGTGCTACATCGTATGTGCCATACAAGAGAAGCTAGCTGAACGCCTTGTCCAAAAGCCACTTACTTCGGAGAGTTGAGCTCACCCTCAGTCCCTCACAGTTGCACACTGCCTGCAGAATGAGTTTCCAACATCTGAACCACAGCCGTTTGTCAGAGGCTTGTGAGTCGCAAGTGGAATAAGCAGACCTGGAGGGTGTCTCCAGCTGCAGTGGAGTGGTATTCTGGGTAGAGCCTGGCTTAGAACACTGTTACGTTCTCAGTGCCAGAGGAACGCAGCTAGTTGAAAGCTGGCTTGTAGGCTTGCTTCCTTGTGAGAGCTGAGTTCAGGGCAGGACCCTCCCGCTTTCTGACTCCCCATAGACGTAGGTCCCAACATCCTTAGGTTAGTTGCCGGAAGCGATTGTGTGAAGAGCATGTGGAAGTGACAGGATTCTCCTCAAGTGTATCTGATCTCAATACAGACATTGCAAACGTCCTTGTTCACTGAGAGCGTAGCTCGGTCCTAGCTCCAATCAAAGGGTCTAGCAGACATCTGCCTGCAAAGCATACACACTTCCGAGAGTTGAGCTTATGGACTGTCCCTCCCACATCCTGTTTGCACGTACACCGCGATCCTAACAGGCCTAACCCGATGCGTGCCTAATTGTTGTGAGAGGTAAGTGGAAAGTCGCGGCCCACAAGACTAGTGCATCCAAGCTCAATCCAGCGATGTCCTAGTATTCCCTGTGTGAGCCAGGTGCTACATCTTACGTGCCATACGAGAGAAGCTAGCTGAACGACTTGTCCAAAAGCAACTTACTTCGGAGATTTGACCTCACCCTCAGTCCGTCACAGTTGCACACTGCCTGCAGAATGAGTTTCCAACATCTGAACCACAGCCGTTTGTCAGAGGTTGTGAGACGCAAGTGGAATAAGCAGACCTGGAGGGTGTCTCCAGCTGCAGTGGAGTGGTATTCTGGGTAGCTCCTGGCTTAGAACACTGTTACGTTCTCAGTGCCCGAGGAACGCAGCTAGTGGAAATCTGGATTGTAGGCCTACTTCCTTGTGCGAGCTGAGTTCAGGGCAAGACCCACCCGCATCCTGACTGCCCGTAGACATAGGTCCCAGCATCCTTATGTTAGTTGCCGGAAGCGGTTGTGTGAAGAGCATGTGGAAGTGACAGGATTCTCCTCAAGTGTATCTGATCTCAATACAGAGATTGCAAACGTCCTTGTTCACTGAGAGCGTAGCTCGGTCCTAGCTCCCATCAAAGTGTCTAGCAGACATCTGCCTGCAAACCATACACACTTCCGAGAGTTGCGCTTATGGACTGTCCCTCCCACATCCTGCCTGCACGTACACCGCGCTCCTAACAGGCCTAGCCCCGACGCGTGCCTGTAGTGTTGTGAGAGGTAAGTGGAAAGTCGCGGCCCACAAGACTAGTGCATCCAAGCTCAATCCAGCGATGTTTCCTAGAATTCCCTGGGTGAGCCAGGTGCAACATCCTACGTGCCATACAAGAGAAGCTAGCTGAACGCCTTGTCCAAAAGCAACTTACTTCGGAGAGTTGAGCTCACCCTCAGTCCCTAACAGTTGCACACTGCCTGCAGAAAGAGTTTCCAACATCTGAACCACAGCCGTTTGTCAGAGGCTTGTGAGACGCAAGTGGAATAAGCAGACCTGGAGGGTGTCTCCAGCTGCAGTGGAGTGGTATTCTGGGTAGCGCCTGGCTTAGAACACTGTTACGTTCTCAGTGCCCGAGGAACGCAGCTAGTTGAAAGCTGGCTTGTAGGCGTGCTTCCTTGTGAGAGCTGAGTTCAGGGCAGGACCCTCCCGCTTCTGACTCCCCATAGACATAGGTCCCAACATCCTTATGTTAGTTGCCGGAAGCGGTTGTGTGAAGAGCATGTGGAAGTGACAGGATTCTCCTCAAGGGCATCTGATCTCAATACAGACATTGCAAACGTCCTTGTTCACTGAGAGCGTAGCTCGGTCCTAGCTCCAATCAAAGTGTCTAGCAGACATCTGCCTGCAAAGCATACACACTTCCGAGAGTTGAGCTTATGGACTGTCCCTCCCACATCCTGCCTGCACGTACACCGCGCTCCTAACAGGCCTAGCCCCGACGCGTGCCTGAAGTGTTGTGAGAGGTAATTGGAAAGTCGCGGCCCACAAGACTAATGCATCCAAGCTCAATCCAGCGATATTTCCTAGAATTCCCTGTGTGAGCCAGGTGCTACATCCTACGTGCGATTCAAGAGAAGCTAGCTGAACGCCTTGTCCAAAAGCAACTTACTTCGGAGAGTTGAGCTCACCCTCAGTCCCTCACAGTTGCACACTGCCTGCAGAAAGAGTTTCCAACATCTGAACCACAGCCGTTTGTCAGAGGCTTGTGAGACGCAAGTGGAATAAGCAGACCTGGAGGGTGTCTCCAGCTGCAGTGGAGTGGTATTCTGGGTAGAGCCTGGCTTAGAACACTGTTACGTTCTCAGTGCCCGAGGAACGCAGTTGGTGGAAATCTGGATTGTAGGCCTACTTCCTTGTGCGAGCTGAGTTCAGGGCAGGACCCTCCCGCATCCTTACTGCCCGTAGACGTAGGTCCCAGCATCCTTATGTTAGGAGCCGGAAGCGGTTGTGTGAAGAGCATGCGGAAGTGACAGGATTCTCCTCAAGTGTATGTGATCTCAATACAGACATTGCAAACGTCCTTGTTCACTGAGAGCGTAGCTCGGTGCTAGCTCCCATCAAAGTGTCTAGCAGACATCTGCCTGCAAAGCATGCACACTTCCGAGAGTTGAGCTTATGGACTGTCCCTCCGACATCCTGCCTGCACGTACACCGCGCTCCTAACAGGCCTAA
The DNA here is from genome assembly GCF_048418805.1 of Vulpes vulpes. NCBI lineage: Eukaryota > Metazoa > Chordata > Mammalia > Carnivora > Canidae > Vulpes > Vulpes vulpes. The sequence goes on from NC_132784.1 coordinate 60,391,309, forward strand.
CCCAATGCGTCCCTGAAGTGTTGTGAGAGGTAAGTGGAAAGTCGCGGCCCACAAGACTAGTGCATCCAAGCTCAATCCAGCGATATTTCCTAGTATTCCCTGGTGAGCCAGGTGCTACATCGTATGTGCCATACAAGAGAAGCTAGCTGAACGCTTGTCCAAAAGCAACTTACTTCGGAGAGTTCAGCTCACCCTCAGTCCCTCACAGTTGCACACTGCCTGCAGAAAGAGTTTCCAACATCTGAACCACAGGCGTTTGTCAGATGCTTGTGAGACGCAAGTGGAATAAGCAGACCTGGAGGGTGTCTCCAGCTGCAGTGGAGTGGTATTCTGGGTAGAGCCTGGCTTAGAACACTGATACGTTCTCAGTGCCCGAGGAACGCAGCTAGTTGAAAGCTGGCTTGTAGGTTTGCTTCCTTGTGAGAGCTGAGTTCAGGGCAGGACCCTCCCGCTTTCTGACTCCCCATAGACGTAGGTCCCAACATCCTTATGTTAGTTGCCGGAAGCGGTTGTGTGAAGAGCATGTGGAAGTGACAGGATTCTCCTCAAGTGTATCTGATCTCAATACAGAGATAGCAAACGTCCTTGTTCACTGAGAGCGTAGCTCGGTGCTAGCTCCCATCAAAGTGTCTAGCAGACATCTGCCTGCAAAGCATGCACACTTCCGAGAGTTGAGCTTATGGACTCTCCCTCCCACATCCTGCCTGCACGTACACCGCGCTCCTAACAGGCCTAGCCCCGACGCGTACCTGAAGTGTTGTGAGAGGTAAGTGGAAAGTCGCGGCCCACAAGACTAGTGCATCCAAGCTCAATCCAGCGATATTTCCTAGAATTCCCTGTGTGAGCCAGGTGCTACATCCTACGTGCGATACAAGAGAAGCTAGCTGAACGCCTTGTCCAGAAGCAACTTACTTCGGAGAGTTGAGCTCACCCTCAGTCCCTCACAGTTGCACACTGCCTGCAGAAAGAGTTTCCAACATCTGAACCACAGCCGTTTGTCAGAGGCTTGTGAGACGCAAGTGGAATAAGCAGACCTAGAGGGTGTCTCCAGCTGCAGTGGAGTGGTATTCTGGGTAGAGCCTGGCTTAGAACACTGTTACGTTCTCAGTGCCCGAGGAACGCAGTTGGTGGAAATCTGGATTGTAGGCCTACTTCCTTGTGCGAGCTGAGTTCAGGGCAGGACCCTCCCGCATCCTTACTGCCCGTAGACGTAGGTCCCAGCATCCTTATGTTAGGAGCCGGAAGCGGTTGTGTGAAGAGCATGCGGAAGTGACAGGATTCTCCTCAAGTGTATCTGATCTCAATACAGACATTGCAAACGTCCTTGTTCAATGAGAGTGTAGCTCGGTCCTAGCTCCCATCAAAGTGTCTAGCAGACATCTGCCTGCAAAGCATGCACACTTCCGAGAGTTGAGCTTATGGACTGTCCCTCCCACATCCTGCCGGCACGTACACCGCGCTCCTAACAGGCCTAGCCCCGATGCGTGCCTGAAGTGTTGTGAGAGGTAAGTGGAAAGTCGCGGCCCACAAGACTAGTGCATCCAAGCTCAATCCAGCGATTTCCTAGTATTCCCTGTGTGAGCCAGGTGCTACATCCTAAGTGCCATACGAGAGAAGCTAGCTGAACGCCTTGTCCAAAAGCAACTTACTTCGGAGAGTTGAGCTCACCCTCAGTCCGTCACAGTTGCACACTGCCTGCAGAAAGATTTTCCAACATCTGAACCACAGCCGTTTGTCAGAGGTTGTGAGACGCAAGTGGAATAAGCAGACCTGGAGGGTGTCTCCAGCTGCAGTGGAGTGGTATTCTGGGTAGCTCCTGGCTTAGAACACTGTTACGTTCAGAGTGCCCGAGGAACGCAGCTAGTGGAAATCTGGATTGTAGGCCTACTTCCTTGTGCGAGCTGAGTTCAGGGCAAGACCCTCCCGCATCCTGACTGCCCGTAGAGGTGGGTCCCAGCATCCTTATGTTAGTTGCTGGAAGCTCTTGTGTGAAGAGCATGTGGAAGTGACAGGATTCTCCTCAAGTGTATCTGATCTCAATACAGAGATTGCAAACGTCCTTGTTCACTGAGGGCGTAGCTCGGTCCTAGCTCCCATCAAAGTGTCTAGCAGACATCTGCCTGCAAAGCATGCACACTTCCGAGAGTTGAGCTTATGGACTGTCCCTCCCACATCCTGCCTGCACGTACACCGCGCTCCTAACAGGCCTACCCCGACGCGTACCTGAAGTGTTGTGAGAGGTAAGTGGAAAGTCGCGGCCCACAAGACTAGTGCATCCAAGCTCAATCCAGCGATGTTTCCTAGAATTCCCTGGGTGAGCCGGTGCTACATCCTACGTGCCATACAAGAGAAGCTAGCTGAACGCCTTGTCCAAAAGCCACTTACTTCGGAGAGTTGAGCTCACCCTCAGTCCCTCACAGTTGCACACTGCCTGCAGAAAGAGTTTCCAACATCTGAACCACAGGCGTTTGTCAGAGGCTTGTGAAACGCAAGTGGAATAAGCAGACCTGGAGGGTGTCTCCAGCTGCAGTGGAGTGGTATTCTGGGTAGCTCCTGGCTTAGAACACTGTTACGTTCTCAGTGCCCGAGGAACGCAGCGAGTTGAAAGCTGGCTTGTAGGCGTGCTTCCTTTTGAGAGCTGATTTCAGGGCAGGACCCCACCGCTTTCTGACTCCCCATAGACGTAGGTCCCAACATCCTTATGTTAGTTGCCGGAAGCGGTTGTGTGAAGAGCATGTGGCAGTGACAGGATTCTCCTCAAGTGTATCTGATCTCAATACAGACATTGCAAACGTCCTTGTTCACTGAGAGCGTAGCTCGGTGCTAGCTCCCATCAAAGTGTCTAGCAGACATCTGCCTGCAAACCATACACACTTCCGAGAGTTGAGCTTATGGACTGTCCCTCCCACATCCTGCCTGCACGTACACCGCGCTCCTAACAGGCCTAGCCCCGATGCGTGCCTGAAGTGTTGTGAGAGGTAATTGGAAAGTCGCGGCCCACAAGTCTAATGCATCCAAGCTCAATCCAGCGATATTTCCTAGAATTCCCTGTGTGAGCCAGGTGCTACATCCTACGTGCGATACAAGAGAAGCTAGCTGAACGCCTTGTCCAAAAGCAACTTACTTCGGAGATTTGAGCTCACCCTCAGTCCCACACAGTTGCACACTGCCTGCAGAAAGAGTTTCCAACATCTGACCCACAGCCGTTTGTCAGAGGTTGTGAGACGCAAGTGGAATAAGCAGACCTGGAGGGTGTCTCCAGCTGCAGTGGAGGGGTATTCTGGGTAGCTCCTGGCTTCGAACACTGTTACGTTCTCAGTGCCCGAGGAACGCAGCTAGTGGAAATCTGGATTGTAGGCCTACTTCCTTGTGCGAGCTGAGTTCAGGGTAGGACCCTCCCGCATCCTGACTGCCCGTAGACGTAGGTCCCAGCATCCTTATGTTAGGAGCCGGAAGCGGTTGTCTGAAGAGCATGCGGAAGTGACAGGATTCTCCTCAAGTGTATGTGATCTCAATACAGACATAGCAAACGTCCTTGTTCACTGAGAGCGTAGCTCGGTGCTAGCTCCCATCAAAGTGTCTAGCAGACATCTGCTTGCAAAGCATGCACACTTCCGAGAGTTGAGCTTATGGACTGTCCCTCCCACATCCTGCCTGCACGTACACCGCGCTCCTAACAGGCCTAGCCCCGATGCGTGCCTGAAGTGTTGTGAGAGGTAAGTGGAAAGTCGCGGCCCACAAGACTAGTGCATCCAAGCTCAATCCAGCGATGTTTCCTAGAATTCCCTGGGTGAGCCAGGTGCTACATCCTACGTGCCATACAAGAGAAGCTAGCTGAACGCCTTGTCCAAAAGCCACTTACTTCGGAGAGTTGAGCTCACCCTCAGTCCCTCACAGTTGCACACTGCCTGCAGAAAGAGTTTCCAACATCTGAACCACAGGCGTTTGTCAGAGGCTTGTGAAACGCAAGTGGAATAAGCATACCTGGAGGGTGTCTCCAGCTGCAGTGGAGTGGTATTCTGGGTAGCTCCTGGCTTAGAACACTGTTACGTTCTCAGTGCCCGAGGAACGCAGCGAGTTGAAAGCTGGCTTGTAGGCGTGCTTCCTTTTGAGAGCTGAGTTCAGGGCAGGACCCTCCCGCTTTCTGACTCCCCATAGACGTAGGTCCCAACATCCTTATGTTAGTTGCCGGAAGCGGTTGTGTGAAGAGCATGTGGCAGTGACAGGATTCTCCTCAAGTGTATCTGATCTCAATACAGACATTGCAAACGTCCTTGTTCACTGAGAGCGTAGCTCGGTCCTAGCTCCCATCAAAGTGTCTAGCAGACATCTGCCTGCAAACCATACACACTTCCGAGAGTTGAGCTTATGGACTGTCCCTCCCACATCCTGCCTGCACGTACACCGCGCTTCTAACAGGCCTAGCCCCGACGCGTGCCTGAAGTGTTGTGAGAGGTAATTGGAAAGTCGCGGCCCACAAGTCTAATGCATCCAAGCTCAATCCAGCGATATTTCCTAGAATTCCCTGTGTGAGCCAGGTGCTACATCCTACGTGCGATACAAGAGAAGCTAGCTGAACGCCTTGTCCAAAAGCAACTTACTTCGGAGAGTTGAGCTCACCCTCAGTCCCTCACAGTTGCACACTGCCTGCAGAAAGAGTTTCCAACATCTGAACCACAGCCGTTTGTCAGAGGCTTGTGAGACGCAAGTGGAATAAGCAGACCTGGAGGGTGTCTCCAGCTGCAGTGGAGTGGTATTCTGGGTAGAGCCTGGCTTAGAACACTGTTACGTTCTCAGTGCCCGAGGAACGCAGTTGGTGGAAATCTGGATTGTAGGCCTACTTCCTTGTGCGAGCTGAGTTCAGGGCAGGACCCTCCCGCATCCTTACTGCCCGTAGACGTAGGTCCCAGCATCCTTATGTTAGGAGCCGGAAGCGGTTGTGTGAAGAGCATGCGGAAGTGACAGGATTCTCCTCAAGTGTATCTGATCTCAATTCAGACATTGCAAACGTCCTTGTTCAATGAGAGTGTAGCTCGGTCCTAGCTCCCATCAAAGTGTCTAGCAGACATCTGCCTGCAAAGCATGCACACTTCCGAGAGTTGAGCTTATGGACTGTCCCTCCCACATCCTGCCTGCACGTACACCGCGCTCCTAACAGGCCTAGCCCCGACGCGTGCCTGTAGTGTTGTGAGAGGTAAGTGGAAAGTCGCGGCGTACAAGACTAGTGCATCCAAGCTCAATCCAGCGATGTTTCCTAGAATTCCCTGGGTGAGCCAGGTGCAACATCCTACGTGCCATACAAGAGAAGCTAGCTGAACGCCTTGTCCAAAAGCAACTTACTTCGGAGAGTTGAGCTCACCCTCAGTCCCTCACAGTTGCACACTGCCTGCAGAAAGAGTTTCCAACATCTGAACCACAGCCGTTTGTCAGAGGCTTGTGAGACGCAAGTGGAATAAGCAGACCTGGAGGGTGTCTCCAGCTGCAGTGGAGTGGTATTCTGGGTAGCGCCTGGCGTAGAACACTGTTACGTTCTCAGTGCCCGAGGAACGCAGCTAGTTGAAAGCTGGCTTCTAGGCGTGCTTCCTTGTGAGAGCTGAGTTCAGGGCAGGACCCTCCCGCTTTCTGACTCCCCATAGACGTAGGTCCCAACATCCTTATGTTAGTTGCCGGAAGCGGTTGTGTGAAGAGCATGTGGAAGTGACAGGATTCTCCTCAAGTGCATCTGATCTCAATACAGACATTGCAAACGTCCTTGTTCACTGAGAGCGTAGCTCTGTCCTAGCTCCAATCAAAGTGTCTAGCAGACATCTGCCTGCAAAGCATACACACTTCCGAGAGTTGAGCTTATGGACTGTCCCTCCCACATCCTGCCTGCACGTACACCGCGCTCCTAACAGGCCTAGCCCCGACGCGTGCCTGAAGTGTTGTGAGAGGTAATTGGAAAGTCGCGGCCCACAAGACTAATGCATCCAAGCTCAATCCAGCGATATTTCCTAGAATTCCCTGTGTGAGCCAGGTGCTACATCCTACGTGCGATTCAAGAGAAGCTAGCTGAACGCCTTGTCCAAAAGCAACTTACTTCGGAGAGTTGAGCTCACCCTCAGTCCCTCACAGTTGCACACTGCCTGCAGAAAGAGTTTCCAACATCTGAACCACAGCCGTTTGTCAGAGGCTTGTGAGACGCAAGTGGAATAAGCAGACCTGGAGGGTGTCTCCAGCTGCAGTGGAGTGGTATTCTGGGTAGAGCCTGGCTTAGAACACTGTTACGTTCTCAGTGCCCTAGGAACGCAGTTGGTGGAAATCTGGATTGTAGGCCTACTTCCTTGTGCGAGCTGAGTTCAGGGCAGGACCCTCCCGCATCCTTACTGCCCGTAGACGTAGGTCCCAGCATCCTTATGATAGGAGCCGGAAGCGGTTGTGTGAAGAGCATGCGGAAGTGACAGGATTCTCCTCAAGTGTATCTGATCTCAATACAGACATTGCAAACGTCCTTGTTCAATGAGAGTGTAGCTCGGTCCTAGCTCCCATCAAAGTGTCTAGCAGACATCTGCCTGCAAAGCATGCACACTTCCGAGAGTTGAGCTTATGGACTGTCCCTCCCACATCCTGCCTGCACGTACACCGCGCTCCTAACAGGCCTAGCCCCGATGCGTACCTGAACTGTTGTGAGAGGTAAGTGGAAACTCGCGGCCCACAAGACTAGTGCATCCAAGCTCAATCCAGCGATTTCCTAGTATTCCCTGTGTGAGCCAGGTGCTACATCCTAAGTGCCATACGAGAGAAGCTAGCTGAACGCCTTGTCCAAAAGCAACTTACTTCGGAGAGTTGAGCTCACCCTCAGTCCGTCACAGTTGCACACTGCCTGCAGAAAGAGTTTCCAACATCTGAACCACAGCCGTTTGTCAGAGGTTGTGAGACGCAAGTGGAATAAGCAGACCTGGAGGGTGTCTCCAGCTGCAGTGGAGTGGTATTCTGGGTAGCTCCTGGCTTAGAACACTGTTACGTTCAGAGTGCCCGAGGAACGCAGCTAGTGGAAATCTGGATTGTAGGCCTACTTCCTTGTGCGAGCTGAGTTCAGGGCAAGACCCTCCCGCATCCTGACTGCCCGTAGAGGTGGGTCCCAGCATCCTTATGTTAGTTGCTGGAAGCGGTTGTGTGAAGAGCATGTGGAAGTGACAGGATTCTCCTCAAGTGTATCTGATCTCAATACAGAGATTGCAAACGTCCTTGTTCACTGAGGGCGTAGCTCGGTCCTAGCTCCCATCAAAGTGTCTAGCAGACATCTGCCTGCAAAGCATGCACACTTCCGAGAGTTGAGCTTATGGACTGTCCCTCCCACATCCTGCCTGCACGTACACCGCGCTCCTAACAGGCCTACCCCGACGCGTACCTGAAGTGTTGTGAGAGGTAAGTGGAAAGTCGCGGCCCACAAGACTAGTGCATCCAAGCTCAATCCAGCGATGTTTCCTAGAATTCCCTGGGTGAGCCGGTGCTACATCCTACGTGCCATACAAGAGAAGCTAGCTGAACGCCTTGTCCAAAAGCCACTTACTTCGGAGAGTTGAGCTCACCCTCAGTCCCTCACAGTTGCACACTGCCTGCAGAAAGAGTTTCCAACATCTGAACCACAGGCGTTTGTCAGAGGCTTGTGAAACGCAAGTGGAATAAGCAGACCTGGAGGGTGTCTCCAGCTGCAGTGGAGTGGTATTCTGGGTAGCTCCTGGCTTAGAACACTGTTACGTTCTCAGTGCCCGAGGAACGCAGCGAGTTGAAAGCTGGCTTGTAGGCGTGCTTCCTTTTGAGAGCTGATTTCAGGGCAGGACCCTACCGCTTTCTGACTCCCCATAGACGTAGGTCCCAACATCCTTATGTTAGTTGCCGGAAGCGGTTGTGTGAAGAGCATGTGGCAGTGACAGGATTCTCCTCAAGTGTATCTGATCTCAATACAGACATTGCAAACGTCCTTGTTCACTGAGAGCGTAGCTCGGTGCTAGCTCCCATCAAAGTGTCTAGCAGACATCTGCCTGCAAACCATACACACTTCCGAGAGTTGAGCTTATGGACTGTCCCTCCCACATCCTGCCTGCACGTACACCGCGCTCCTAACAGGCCTAGCCCCGATGCGTGCCTGAAGTGTTGTGAGAGGTAATTGGAAAGTCGCGGCCCACAAGTCTAATGCATCCAAGCTCAATCCAGCGATATTTCCTAGAATTCCCTGTGTGAGCCAGGTGCTACATCCTACGTGCGATACAAGAGAAGCTAGCTGAACGCCTTGTCCAAAAGCAACTTACTTCGGAGATTTGAGCTCACCCTCAGTCCCACACAGTTGCACACTGCCTGCAGAAAGAGTTTCCAACATCTGACCCACAGCCGTTTGTCAGAGGTTGTGAGACGCAAGTGGAATAAGCAGACCTGGAGGGTGTCTCCAGCTGCAGTGGAGGGGTATTCTGGGTAGCTCCTGGCTTCGAACACTGTTACGTTCTCAGTGCCCGAGGAACGCAGCTAGTGGAAATCTGGATTGTAGGCCTACTTCCTTGTGCGAGCTGAGTTCAGGGTAGGACCCTCCCGCATCCTGACTGCCCGTAGACGTAGGTCCCAGCATCCTTATGTTAGGAGCCGGAAGCGGTTGTCTGAAGAGCATGCGGAAGTGACAGGATTCTCCTCAAGTGTATGTGATCTCAATACAGACATAGCAAACGTCCTTGTTCACTGAGAGCGTAGCTCGGTGCTAGCTCCCATCAAAGTGTCTAGCAGACATCTGCTTGCAAAGCATGCACACTTCCGAGAGTTGAGCTTATGGACTGTCCCTCCCACATCCTGCCTGCACGTACACCGCGCTCCTAACAGGCCTAGCCCCGATGCGTGCCTGAAGTGTTGTGAGAGGTAAGTGGAAAGTCGCGGCCCACAAGACTAGTGCATCCAAGCTCAATCCAGCGATGTTTCCTAGAATTCCCTGGGTGAGCCAGGTGCTACATCCTACGTGCCATACAAGAGAAGCTAGCTGAACGCCTTGTCCAAAAGCCACTTACTTCGGAGAGTTGAGCTCACCCTCAGTCCCTCACAGTTGCACACTGCCTGCAGAAAGAGTTTCCAACATCTGAACCACAGGCGTTTGTCAGAGGCTTGTGAAACGCAAGTGGAATAAGCATACCTGGAGGGTGTCTCCAGCTGCAGTGGAGTGGTATTCTGGGTAGCTCCTGGCTTAGAACACTGTTACGTTCTCAGTGCCCGAGGAACGCAGCGAGTTGAAAGCTGGCTTGTAGGCGTGCTTCCTTTTGAGAGCTGAGTTCAGGGCAGGACCCTCCCGCTTTCTGATTCCCATAGACGTAGGTCCCAACATCCTTATGTTAGTTGCCGGAAGCGGTTGTGTGAAGAGCATGTGGCAGTGACAGGATTCTCCTCAAGTGTATCTGATCTCAATACAGACATTGCAAACGTCCTTGTTCACTGAGAGCGTAGCTCGGTCCTAGCTCCCATCAAAGTGTCTAGCAGACATCTGCCTGCAAACCATACACACTTCCGAGAGTTGAGCTTATGGACTGTCCCTCCCACATCCTGCCTGCACGTACACCGCGCTTCTAACAGGCCTAGCCCCGACGCGTGCCTGAAGTGTTGTGAGAGGTAATTGGAAAGTCGCGGCCCACAAGTCTAATGCATCCAAGCTCAATCCAGCGATATTTCCTAGAATTCCCTGTGTGAGCCAGGTGCTACATCCTACGTGCGATACAAGAGAAGCTAGCTGAACGCCTTGTCCAAAAGCAACTTACTTCGGAGAGTTGAGCTCACCCTCAGTCCCTCACAGTTGCACACTGCCTGCAGAAAGAGTTTCCAACATCTGAACCACAGCCGTTTGTCAGAGGCTTGTGAGACGCAAGTGGAATAAGCAGACCTGGAGGGTGTCTCCAGCTGCAGTGGAGTGGTATTCTGGGTAGAGCCTGGCTTAGAACACTGTTACGTTCTCAGTGCCCGAGGAACGCAGTTGGTGGAAATCTGGATTGTAGGCCTACTTCCTTGTGCGAGCTGAGTTCAGGGCAGGACCCTCCCGCATCCTTACTGCCCGTAGACGTAGGTCCCAGCATCCTTATGTTAGGAGCCGGAAGCGGTTGTGTGAAGAGCATGCGGAAGTGACAGGATTCTCCTCAAGTGTATCTGATCTCAATTCAGACATTGCAAACGTCCTTGTTCAATGAGAGTGTAGCTCGGTCCTAGCTCCCATCAAAGTGTCTAGCAGACATCTGCCTGCAAAGCATGCACACTTCCGAGAGTTGAGCTTATGGACTGTCCCTCCCACATCCTGCCTGCACGTACACCGCGCTCCTAACAGGCCTAGCCCCGACGCGTGCCTGTAGTGTTGTGAGAGGTAAGTGGAAAGTCGCGGCGTACAAGACTAGTGCATCCAAGCTCAATCCAGCGATGTTTCCTAGAATTCCCTGGGTGAGCCAGGTGCAACATCCTACGTGCCATACAAGAGAAGCTAGCTGAACGCCTTGTCCAAAAGCAACTTACTTCGGAGAGTTGAGCTCACCCTCAGTCCCTCACAGTTGCACACTGCCTGCAGAAAGAGTTTCCAACATCTGAACCACAGCCGTTTGTCAGAGGCTTGTGAGACGCAAGTGGAATAAGCAGACCTGGAGGGTGTCTCCAGCTGCAGTGGAGTGGTATTCTGGGTAGCGCCTGGCGTAGAACACTGTTACGTTCTCAGTGCCCGAGGAACGCAGCTAGTTGAAAGCTGGCTTCTAGGCGTGCTTCCTTGTGAGAGCTGAGTTCAGGGCAGGACCCTCCCGCTTTCTGACTCCCCATAGACGTAGGTCCCAACATCCTTATGTTAGTTGCCGGAAGCGGTTGTGTGAAGAGCATGTGGAAGTGACAGGATTCTCCTCAAGTTCATCTGATCTCAATACAGACATTGCAAACGTCCTTGTTCACTGAGAGCGTAGCTCTGTCCTAGCTCCAATCAAAGTGTCTAGCAGACATCTGCCTGCAAAGCATACACACTTCCGAGAGTTGAGCTTATGGACTGTCCCTCCCACATCCTGCCTGCACGTACACCGCGCTCCTAACAGGCCTAGCCCCGACGCGTGCCTGAAGTGTTGTGAGAGGTAATTGGAAAGTCGCGGCCCACAAGACTAATGCATCCAAGCTCAATCCAGCGATATTTCCTAGAATTCCCTGTGTGAGCCAGGTGCTACATCCTACGTGCGATTCAAGAGAAGCTAGCTGAACGCCTTGTCCAAAAGCAACTTACTTCGGAGAGTTGAGCTCACCCTCAGTCCCTCACAGTTGCACACTGCCTGCAGAAAGAGTTTCCAACATCTGAACCACAGCCGTTTGTCAGAGGCTTGTGAGACGCAAGTGGAATAAGCAGACCTGGAGGGTGTCTCCAGCTGCAGTGGAGTGGTATTCTGGGTAGAGCCTGGCTTAGAACACTGTTACGTTCTCAGTGCCCTAGGAACGCAGTTGGTGGAAATCTGGATTGTAGGCCTACTTCCTTGTGCGAGCTGAGTTCAGGGCAGGACCCTCCCGCATCCTTACTGCCCGTAGACGTAGGTCCCAGCATCCTTATGATAGGAGCCGGAAGCGGTTGTGTGAAGAGCATGCGGAAGTGACAGGATTCTCCTCAAGTGTATCTGATCTCAATACAGACATTGCAAACGTCCTTGTTCAATGAGAGTGTAGCTCGGTCCGAGCTCCCATCAAAGTGTCTAGCAGACATCTGCCTGCAAAGCATGCACACTTCCGAGAGTTGAGCTTATGGACTGTCCCTCCCACATCCTGCCTGCACGTACACCGCGCTCCTAACAGGCCTAGCCCCGATGCGTACCTGAACTGTTGTGAGAGGTAAGTGGAAAGTCGCGGCCCACAAGACTAGTGCATCCAAGCTCAATCCAGCGATATTTCCTAGTATTCCCTGGTGAACCAGGTGCTACATCGTATGTGCCATACAAGAGAAGCTAGCTGAACGCCTTGTCCAAAAGCCACTTACTTCGGAGAGTTGAGCTCACCCTCAGTCCCTCACAGTTGCACACTGCCTGCAGAATGAGTTTCCAACATCTGAACCACAGCCGTTTGTCAGAGGCTTGTGAGTCGCAAGTGGAATAAGCAGACCTGGAGGGTGTCTCCAGCTGCAGTGGAGTGGTATTCTGGGTAGAGCCTGGCTTAGAACACTGTTACATTCTCAGTGCCCGAGGAACGCAGCTAGTTGAAATCTGGCTTGTAGGCTTGCTTCCTTGTGAGAGCTGAGTTCAGGGCAGGACCCTCCCGCTTTCTGACTCCCCATAGACGTAGGTCCCAACATATTTAGGTTAGTTGCCGGAAGCGATTGTGTGAAGAGCATGTGGAAGTGACAGGATTCTCCTCAAGTGTATCTGATCTCAATACAGACATTGCAAACGTCCTTGTTCACTGAGAGCGTAGCTCGGTCCTAGCTCCAATCAAAGGGTCTAGCAGACATCTGCCTGCAAAGCATACACACTTCCGAGAGTTGAGCTTATGGACTGTCCCTCCCACATCCTGCTTGCACGTACACCGCGATCCTAACAGGCCTAACCCGATGCGTGCCTAAGTGTTGTGAGAGGTAAGTGGAAAGTCGCGGCCCACAAGACTAGTGCATCCAAGCTCAATCCAGCGATTTCCTAGTATTCCCTGTGTGAGCCAGGTGCTACATCTTACGTGCCATACGAGAGAAGCTAGCTGAACGACTTGTCCAAAAGCAACTTACTTCGGAGATTTGACCTCACCCTCAGTCCCTCACAGTTGCACACTGCCTGCAGAATGAGTTTCCAACATCTGAACCACAGCCGTTTGTCAGAGGTTGTGAGACGCAAGTGGAATAAGCAGACCTGGAGGGTGTCTCCAGCTGCAGTGGAGTGGTATTCTGGGTAGCTCCTGGCTTAGAACACTGTTACGTTCTCAGTGCCCGAGGAACGCAGCTAGTGGAAATCTGGATTGTAGGCCTACTTCCTTGTGCGAGCTGAGTTCAGGGCAAGACCCACCCGCATCCTGACTGCCCGTAGACATAGGTCCCATAATCCTTATGTTAGTTGCCGGAAGCGGTTGTGTGAAGAGCATGTGGAAGTGACAGGATTCTCCTCAAGTGTATCTGATCTCAATACAGAGATTGCAAACGTCCTTGTTCACTGAGAGCGTAGCTCGGTCCTAGCTCCCATCAAAGTGTCTAGCAGACATCTGCCTGCAAACCATACACACTTCCGAGAGTTGCGCTTATGGACTGTCCCTCCCACATCCTGCCTGCACGTACACCGCGCTCCTAACAGGCCTAGCCCCGACGCGTGCCTGTAGTGTTGTGAGAGGTAAGTGGAAAGTCGCGGCCCACAAGACTAGTGCATCCAAGCTCAATCCAGCGATGTTTCCTAGAATTCCCTGGGTGAGCCAGGTGCAACATCCTACGTGCCATACGAGAGAAGCTAGCTGAACGCCTTGTCCAAAAGCAACTTACTTCGGAGATTTGAGCTCACCCTCAGTCACTCACAGTTGCACACTGCCTGCAGAAAGAGTTTCCAACATCTGAACCACAGCCGTTTGTCAGAGGTTGTGAGACGCAAGTGGAATAAGCAGACCTGGAGGGTGTCTCCAGCTGCAGTGGAGTGGTATTCTGGGTAGCTCCTGGCTTAGAACACTGTTACGTTCTCAGTGCCCGAGGAACGCAGCTAGTGGAAATCTGGATTGTAGGCCTACTTCCTTGTGCGAGCTGAGTTCAGGGTAGGACCCTCCCGCATCCTGACTGCCCGTAGACGTAGGTCCCAGCATCCTTATGTTAGGAGCCGGAAGCGGTTGTGTGAAGAGCATGCGGAAGTGACAGGATTCTCCTCAAGTGTATGTGATCTCAATACAGACATTGCAAACGTCCTTGTTCACTGAGAGCGTAGCTCGGTGCTAGCTCCCATCAAAGTGTCTAGCAGACATCTGCCTGCAAAGCATGCACACTTCCGAGAGTTGAGCTTATGGACTGTCCCTCCGACATCCTGCCTGCACGTACACCGCGCTCCTAACAGGCCTAACCCAATGCGTCCCTGAAGTGTTGTGAGAGGTAAGTGGAAAGTCGCGGCCCACAAGACTAGTGCATCCAAGCTCAATCCAGCGATATTTCCTAGTATTCCCTGGTGAGCCAGGTGCTACATCGTATGTGCCATACAAGAGAAGCTAGCTGAACGCTTGTCCAAAAGCAACTTACTTCGGAGAGTTCAGCTCACCCTCAGTCCCTCACAGTTGCACACTGCCTGCAGAAAGAGTTTCCAACATCTGAACCACAGGCGTTTGTCAGATGCTTGTGAGACGCAAGTGGAATAAGCAGACCTGGAGGGTGTCTCCAGCTGCAGTGGAGTGGTATTCTGGGTAGCTCCTGGCTTAGAACACTGTTACGTTCTCAGTGCCCGAGGAACGCAGCTAGTTGAAAGCTGGCTTGTAGGCTTGCTTCCTTGTGAGAGCTGAGTTCAGGGCAGGACCCTCCCGCTTTCTGACTCCCCATAGACGTAGGTCCCAACATCCTTAGGTTAGTTGCCGGAAGCGGTTGTGTGAAGAGCATGTGGAAGTGACAGGATTCTCCTCAAGTGTATCTGATCTCAATACAGAGATAGCAAACGTCCTTGTTCACTGAGAGCGTAGCTCGGTGCTAGCTCCCATCAAAGTGTCTAGCAGACATCTGCCTGCAAACCATACACACTTCCGAGAGTTGAGCTTATGGACTGTCCCTCCCACATCCTGCCTGCACGTACACCGCGCTCCTAACAGGCCTAGCCCCGACGCGTACCTGAAGTGTTGTGAGAGGTAAGTGGAAAGTCGCGGCCCACAAGACTAGTGCATCCAAGCTCAATCCAGCGATATTTCCTAGAATTCCCTGTGTGAGCCAGGTGCTACATCCTACGTGCGATACAAGAGAAGCTAGCTGAACGCCTTGTCCAAAAGCAACTTACTTCGGAGAGTTGAGCTCACCCTCAGTCCCTCACAGTTGCACACTGCCTGCAGAAAGAGTTTCCAACATCTGAACCACAGCCGTTTGTCAGAGGCTTGTGAGACGCAAGTGGAATAAGCAGACCTGGAGGGTGTCTCCAGCTGCAGTGGAGTGGTATTCTGGGTAGAGCCTGGCTTAGAACACTGTTACGTTCTCAGTGCCCGAGGAACGCAGCTAGTGGAAATCTGGATTGTAGGCCTACTTCCTTGTGAGAGCTGAGTTCAGGGCAGGACCCTCCCGCATCCTTACTGCCCGTAGACGTAGGTCCCAGCATCCTTATGTTAGGAGCCGGAAGCGGTTGTGTGAAGAGCATGCGGAAGTGACAGGATTCTCCTCAAGTGTATCTGATCTCAATTCAGACATTGCAAACGTCCTTGTTCAATGAGAGTGTAGCTCGGTCCTAGCTCCCATCAAAGTGTCTAGCAGACATCTGCCTGCAAAGCATGCACACTTCCGAGAGTTGAGCTTATGGACTGTCCCTCCCACATCCTGCCTGCACGTACACCGCGCTCCTAACAGGCCTAGCCCCGATGCGTGCCTGAAGTGTTGTGAGAGGTAAGTGGAAAGTCGCGGCCCACAAGACTAGTGCATCCAAGCTCAATCCAGCGATTTCCTAGTATTCCCTGTGTGAGCCAGGTGCTACATCCTAAGTGCCATACGAGAGAAGCTAGCTGAACGCCTTGTCCAAAAGCAACTTACTTCGGAGAGTTGAGCTCACCCTCAGTCCGTCACAGTTGCACACTGCCTGCAGAAAGAGTTTCCAACATCTGAACCACAGCCGTTTGTCAGAGGTTGTGAGACGCAAGTGGAATAAGCAGACCTGGAGGGTGTCTCCAGCTGCAGTGGAGTGGTATTCTGGGTAGCTCCTGGCTTAGAACACTGTTACGTTCAGAGTGCCCGAGGAACGCAGCTAGTGGAAATCTGGATTGTAGGCCTACTTCCTTGTGCGAGCTGAGTTCAGGGCAAGACCCTCCCGCATCCTGACTGCCCGTAGAGGTGGGTCCCAGCATCCTTATGTTAGTTGCTGGAAGCCGTTGTGTGAAGAGCATGTGGAAGTGACAGGATTCTCCTCAAGTGTATCTGATCTCAATACAGAGATTGCAAACGTCCTTGTTCACTGAGGGCGTAGCTCGGTCCTAGCTCCCATCAAAGTGTCTAGCAGACATCTGCCTGCAAAGCATGCACACTTCCGAGAGTTGAGCTTATGGACTCTCCCTCCCACATCCTGCCTGCACGTACACCGCGCTCCTAACAGGCCTACCCCGACGCGTACCTGAAGTGTTGTGAGAGGTAAGTGGAAAGTCGCGGCCCACAAGACTAGTGCATCCAAGCTCAATCCAGCGATGTTTCCTAGAATTCCCTGGGTGAGCCAGGTGCTACATCCTACGTGCCATACAAGAGAAGCTAGCTGAACGCCTTGTCCAAAAGCCACTTACTTCGGAGAGTTGAGCTCACCCTCAGTCCCTCACAGTTGCACACTGCCTGCAGAAAGAGTTTCCAACATCTGAACCACAGGCGTTTGTCAGAGGCTTGTGAAACGCAAGTGGAATAAGCAGACCTGGAGGGTGTCTCCAGCTGCAGTGGAGTGGTATTCTGGGTAGCTCCTGGCTTAGAACACTGTTACGTTCTCAGTGCCCGAGGAACGCAGCGAGTTGAAAGCTGGCTTGTAGGCGTGCTTCCTTTTGAGAGCTGAGTTCAGGGCAGGACCCTCCCGCTTTCTGACTCCCCATAGACGTAGGTCCCAACATCCTTATGTTAGTTGCCGGAAGCGGTTGTGTGAAGAGCATGTGGCAGTGACAGGATTCTCCTCAAGTGTATCTGATCTCAATACAGAGATAGCAAACGTCCTTGTTCACTGAGAGCGTAGCTCGGTGCTAGCTCCCATCAAAGTGTCTAGCAGACATCTGCCTGCAAACCATACACACTTCCGAGAGTTGAGCTTATGGACTGTCCCTCCCACATCCTGCCTGCACGTACACCGCGCTCCTAACAGGCCTAGCCCCGACGAGTGCCTGAAGTGTTGTGAGAGGTAATTGGAAAGTCGCGGCCCACAAGACTAATGCATCCAAGCTCAATCCAGCGATATTTCCTAGAATTCCCTGTGTGAGCCAGGTGCTACATCCTACGTGCGATACAAGAGAAGCTAGCTGTACGCCTTGTCCAAAAGCAACTTACTTCGGAGAGTTGAGCTCACCCTCAGTCCCTCACAGTTGCACACTGCCTGCAGAAAGATTTTCCAACATCTAAACCACAGCCGTTTGTCAGAGGCTTGTGAGACGCAAGTGGAATAAGCAGACCTGGAGTGTGTCTCCAGCTGCAGTGGAGTGGTATTCTGGGTAGAGCCTGGCTAGAACACTGTTACGTTCTCAGTGCCCGAGGAACGCAGTTGGTGGAAATCTGGATTGTAGGCTTACTTCCTTGTGCGAGCTGAGTTCAGGGCAGGACCCTCCCGCATCCTGACTGCCCGTAGACGTAGGTCCCAGCATCCTTATGTTAGGAGCCGGAAGCGGTTGTGTGAAGAGCATGCGGAAGTGACAGGATTCTCCTCAAGTGTATCTGATCTCAATACAGACATTGCAAACGTCCTTGTTCAATGAGAGTGTAGCTCGGTCCTAGCTCCCATCAAAGTGTCTAGCAGACATCTGCCTGCAAAGCATGCACACTTCCGAGAGTTGAGCTTATGGACTGTCCCTCCCACATCCTGCCTGCACGTACACCGCGCTCCTAACAGGCCTAGCCCCGATGCGTGCCTGAAGTGTTGTGAGAGGTAAGTGGAAAGTCGCGGCCCACAAGACTAGTGCATCCAAGCTCAATCCAGCGATATTTCCTAGTATTCCCTGGTGAACCAGGTGCTACATCGTATGTGCCATACAAGAGAAGCTAGCTGAACGCCTTGTCCAAAAGCCACTTACTTCGGAGAGTTGAGCTCACCCTCAGTCCCTCACAGTTGCACACTGTCTGCAGAATGAGTTTCCAACATCTGAACCACAGCCGTTTGTCAGAGGCTTGTGAGTCGCAAGTGGAATAAGCAGACCTGGAGGGTGTCTCCAGTGCAGTGGAGTGGTATTCTGGGTAGAGCCTGGCTTAGAACAGTGTTACGTTCTCAGTGCCCGAGGAACGCAGCTAGTTGAAAGCTGGCTTGTAGGCTTGCTTCCTTGTGAGAGCTGAGTTCAGGGCAGGACCCTCCCGCTTTCTGACTCCCCATAGACGTAGGTCCCAACATCCTTAGGTTAGTTGCCGGAAGCGATTGTGTGAAGAGCATGTGGAAGTGACAGGATTCTCCTCAAGTGTATCTGATCTCAATACAGACATTGCAAACGTCCTTGTTCACTGAGAGCGTAGCTCGGTCCTAGCTCCAATCAAAGGGTCTAGCAGACATCTGCCTGCAAAGCATACACACTTCCGAGAGTTGAGCTTATGGACTGTCCTCCCACATCCTGCTTGCACGTACACCGCGATCCTAACAGGCCTAACCCGACGCGTGCCTAAGTGTTGTGAGAGGTAAGTGGAAAGTCGCGGCTCACAAGACTAGTGCATCCAAGCTCAATCCAGCGATGTTTCCTAGAATTCCCTGGGTGAGCCAGGTGCTACATCCTACGTGCCATACAAGAGAAGCTAGCTGAACGCCTTGTCCAAAAGCAACTTACTTCGGAGAGTTGAGCTCACCCTCAGTCCCTCACAGTTGCACACTGCCTGCAGAAAGAGTTTCCAACATCTGAACCACAGCCGTTTCTCAGAGGCTTGTGAGACGCAAGTGGAATAAGCAGACCTGGACGGTGTCTCCAGCTGCAGTGGAGTGGTATTCTGGGTAGAGCCTGGCTTAGAACACTGTTACGTTCTCAGTGCCCGAGGAACGCAGTTGGTGGAAATCTGGATTGTAGGCTTACTTCCTTGTGCGAGCTGAGTTCAGGGCAGGACCCTCCCACATCCTTACTGCCCGTAGACGTAGGTCCCAGCATCCTTATGTTAGTTGCCGGAAGCGGTTGTGTGAAGAGCATGTGGAAGTGAGAGGATTCTCCTCAAGTGCATCTGATCTCAATACAGACATTGCAAACGTCCTTGTTCACTGAGAGCGTAGCTCGGTCCTAGCTCCAATCAAAGTGTCTAGCAGACATCTGCCTGCAAAGCATACACACTTCCGAGAGTTGAGCTTTTGGACTGTCCCTCCCACATCCTGCTTGCACGTACACCGCGATCCTAACAGGCCTAACCCGATTCGTGCTTAAGTGTTCTGAGAGATAAGTGGAAAGTCGCGGCCCACAAGACTAGTGCATCCAAGCTCAATCCAGCGATTTCCTAGTATTCCCTGTGTGAGCCAGGTGCTACATCCTACGTGCCATACGAGAGAAGCTAGCTGAACGCCTTGTCCAAAAGCAACTTACTTCGGAGATTTGAGCTCACCCTCAGTCACTCACAGTTGCACACTGCCTGCAGAAAGAGTTTCCAACATCTGAACCACAGCCGTTTGTCAGAGGTTGTGAGACGCAAGTGGAATAAGCAGACCTGGAGGGTGTCTCCAGCTGCAGTGGAGTGGTATTCTGGGTAGCTCCTGGCTTAGAACACTGTTACGTTCTCAGTGCCCGAGGAACGCAGCTAGTGGAAATCTGGATTGTAGGCCAACTTTCTTGTGCGAGCTGAGTTCAGGGTAGGACCCTCCCGCATCCTGACTGCCCGTAGACGTAGGTCCCAGCATCCTTATGTTAGGAGCCTGAAGCGGTTGTGTGAAGAGCATGCGGAAGTGACAGGATTCTCCTCAAGTGTATCTGATCTCAATACAGACATTGCAAACGTCCTTGTTCACTGAGAGCGTAGCTCGGTGCTAGCTCCCATCAAAGTGTCTAGCAGACATCTGCCTGCAAAGCATGCACACATCCGAGAGTGGAGCTTATGGACTGTCCCTCCCACATCCTGCCTGCACGTACACCGTGCTCCTAACAGGCCTAACCCGATGCGTCCCTGAAGTGTTGAGAGAGGTAAGTGGAAAGTCGCGGCCCACAAGACTAGTGCATCCAAGCTCAATCCTGCGATATTTCCTAGTATTCCCTGGTGAGCCAGGTGCTACATCGTATGTGCCATACAAGAGAAGCTAGCTGAACGCCTTGTCCAAAAGCAACTTACTTCGGAGAGTTCAGCTCACCCTCAGTCCCTCACAGTTGCACACTGCCTGCAGAAAGAGTTTCCAACATCTGAACCACAGGCGTTTGTCAGATGCTTGTGAGACGCAAGTGGAATAAGCAGACCTGGAGGGTGTCTCCAGCTGCAGTGGAGTGGTATTCTGGGTAGCTCCTGGCTTAGAACACTGTTACGTTCTCAGTGCCCGAGGAACGCAGCTAGTTGAAAGCTGGCTTGTAGGCTTGCTTCCTTGTGAGAGCTGAGTTCAGGGCAGGACCCTCCCGCTTTCTGACTCCCCATAGACGTAGGTCCCAACATCCTTATGTTAGTTGCCGGAAGCGGTTGTGTGAAGAGCATGTGGAAGTGACAGGATTCTCCTCAAGTGTATCTGATCTCAATACAGAGATAGCAAACGTCCTTGTTCACTGAGAACGTAGCTCGGTGCTAGCTCCCATCAAAGTGTCTAGCAGACATCTGCCTGCAAACCATACACACTTCCGAGAGTTGAGCTTATGGACTGTCCCTCCCACATCCTGCCTGCACGTACACCGCGCTCCTAACAGGCCTAGCCCTGACGCGTACCTGAAGTGTTGTGAGAGGTAAGTGGAAAGTCGCGGCCCACAAGACTTGTGCATCCAAGCTCAATCCAGCGATTTCCTAGTATTCCCTGTGTGAGCCAGGTGCTACATCCTAAGTGCCATACGAGAGAACCTAGCTGAACGCCTTGTCCAAAAGCAACTTACTTCGGAGATTTGAGCTCACCCTCAGTCACTCAGAGTTGCACACTGCCTGCAGAAAGAGTTTCCAACATCTGAACCACAGCCGTTTGTCAGAGGTTGTGAGACGCAAGTGGAATAAGCAGACCTGGAGGGTGTCTCCAGCTGCAGTGGAGTGGTATTCTGGGTAGCTCCTGGCTTAGAAGACTGTTACGTTCTCAGTGCCCGAGGAACGCAGCTAGTGGAAATCTGGATTGTAGGCCTACTTCCTTGGGCGAGCTGAGTTCAGGGCAAGACCCTCCCGCATCCTGACTGCCCGTAGAGGTAGGTCCCAGCATCCTTATGTTAGTTGCCGGAAGCGGTTGTGTGAAGAGCATGTGGAAGTGACAGGATTCTCCTCAAGTGTATCTGATTTCAATACAGAGATTGCAAACGTCCTTGTTCACTGAGAGCGTAGCTCGGTGCTAGCTCCCATCAAAGTGTCTAGCAGACATCTGCCTGCAAAGCATGCACACTCCCGAGAGTGGAGCTTATGGACTGTCCCTCCCACATCCTGCCTGCACGTACACCGTGCTCCTAACAGGCCTAACCCGATGCGTCCCTGAAGTGTTGTGAGAGGTAAGTGGAAAGTCACGGCCCACAAGACTAGTGCATCCAAGCTCAATCCTGCGATATTTCCTAGTATTCCCTGGTGAGCCAGGTGCTACACCGTATGTGCCATACAAGAGAAGCTAGCTGAACGCCTTGTCCAAAAGCAACTTACTTCGGAGAGTTCAACTCACCCTCAGTCCCTCACAGTTGCACACTGCCTGCAGAAAGAGTTTCCAACATCTGAACCACAGGCGTTTGTCAGATGCTTGTGAGACGCAAGTGGAATAAGCAGACCTGGAGGGTGTCTCCAGCTGCAGTGGAGTGGTATTCTGGGTAGCTCCTGGCTTAGAACACTGTTACGTTCTCAGTGCCCGAGGAACGCAGCTAGTTGAAAGCTGGCTTGTAGGCTTGCTTCCTTGTGAGAGCTGAGTTCAGGGCAGGACCCTCCCGCTTTCTGACTCCCCATAGACGTAGGTCCCAACATCCTTATGTTAGTTGCCGGAAGCGGTTGTGTGAAGAGCATGTGGAAGTGACAGGATTCTCCTCAAGTGTATCTGATCTCAATACAGAGATAGCAAACGTCCTTGTTCACTGAGAACGTAGCTCGGTGCTAGCTCCCATCAAAGTGTCTAGCAGACATCTGCCTGCAAACCATACACACTTCCGAGAGTTGAGCTTATGGACTGTCCCTCCCACATCCTGCCTGCACGTACACCGCGCTCCTAACAGGCCTAGCCCCGACGCGTACCTGAAGTGTTGTGAGAGGTAAGTGGAAAGTCGCGGCCCACAAGACTAGTGCATCCAAGCTCAATCCAGCGATTTCCTAGTATTCCCTGTGTGAGCCAGGTGCTACATCCTACGTGCCATACGAGAGAACCTAGCTGAACGCCTTGTCCAAAAGCAACTTACTTCGGAGATTTGAGCTCACCCTCAGTCACTCACAGTTGCACACTGCCTGCAGAAAGAGTTTCCAACATCTGAACCACAGGCGTTTGTCAGAGGTTGTGAGACGCAAGTGGAATAAGCAGACCTGGAGGGTGTCTCCAGCTGCAGTGGAGTGGTATTCTGGGTAGCTCCTGGCTTAGAACACTGTTACGTTCTCAGTGCCCGAGGAACGCAGCTAGTGGAAATCTGGATTGTAGGCCTACTTCCTTGTGCGAGCTGAGTTCAGGGCAGGACCCTCCCGCATCCTGACTGCCCGTAGACGTAGGTCCCAGCATCCTTATGTTAGGAGCCGGAAGCGGTTGTGTGAAGAGCATGCGGAAGTGACAGGATTCTCCTCAAGTGTATCTGATCTCAATACAGACATTGCAAACGTCCTTGTTCACTGAGAGCGTAGCTCAGTGCTAGCTCCCATCAAAGTGTCTAGCAGACATCTGCCTGCAAAGCATGCACACTTCCGAGAGTTGAGCTTATGGACTGTCCCTCCGACATCCTGCCTGCACGTACACCGCACTCCTAACAGGCCTAGCCCCGATGCGTGCCTGAAGTGTTGTGAGAGGTAAGTGGAAAGTCGCGGCCCACAAGACTAGTGCATCCAAGCTCAATCCAGCGATTTCCTAGTATTCCCTTTGTAAGCCAGGTGCTACATCCTGAGTGCCATACGAGAGAAGCTAGCTGAACGCCTTGTCCAAAAGCAACTTACTTCGGAGAGTTGAGCTCACCCTCAGTCCGTCACAGTTGCACACTGCCTGCAGAAAGAGTTTCCAACATCTGAACCACAGCCGTTTGTCAGAGGTTGTGAGACGCAAGTGGAATAAGCAGACCTGGAGGGTGTCTCCAGCTGCAGTGGAGTGGTATTCTGGGTATGTCCTGGCTTAGAACACTGTTACGTTCTCAGTGCCCGAGGAACGCAGCTAGTGGAAATCTGGATTGTAGGCGTACTTCCTTGTGCGAGCTGAGTTCAGGGCAAGACCCTCCCGCATCCTGACTGCCCGTAGAGGTAGGTCCCAGCATCCTTATGTTAGTTGCTGGAAGCGGTTGTGTGAAGAGCATGTGGAAGTGACAGGATTCTCCTCAAGTGTATCTGATCTCAATACAGAGATTGCAAACGTCCTTGTACACTGAGAGGGTATCTCGGTCCTAGCTCCCATCAAAGTGTCTAGCAGACATCTGCCAGCAAACCATACACACTTCCGAGAGTTGAGCTTATGGACTGTCCCTCCCACATCCTGCCTGCACGTACACCGCGCTCCTAACAGGCCTAGCCCCGACGCGGGCCTGAAGTGTTCTGAGAGGTAAGTGGAAAGTCGCGGCCCACAAGACTAGTGCATCCAAGCTCAATCCAGCGATATTTCCTAGAATTCCCTGTGTGAGCCAGGTGCAACATCCTACGTGCCATACAAGAGAAGCTAGCTGAACGCCTTGTCCAAAAGCAACTTATTTCGGAGAGTTGAGCTCACCCTCGGTCCCTCACAGTTGCACACTGCCTGCAGAAAGAGTTTCCAACATCTGAACCACAGCCGTTTGTCAGAGGCTTGTGAGACGCAAGTGGAATAAGCAGACCTGGAGGGTGTCTCCAGCTGCAGTGGAGTGGTATTCTGGGTAGAGCCTGGCTTAGAACACTGTTACGTTCTCAGTGCCCGAGGAACGCAGCTAGTTGAAAGCTGGCTTGTAGGCGTGCTTCCTTGTGCGAGCTGAGTTAGGGCAGGACCCTCCCGCATCCTGACTGCCCGTAGATGTAGGTCCCAGCATCCTTATGTTAGTTACCAGCAACTAACATAAGCGGTTGTGTGAAGAGCATGTGGAAGTGACAGGATTCTCCTCAAGTGTATCTGATCTCAATACAGACATTGCAAACTTCCTTGTTTACTGAGAGCGTAGCTCGGTCCTAGCTCCCATCAAAGTGTCTAGCAGACATCTGCCTGCAAAGCATACACACTTCCGAGAGTTGAGCTTATGGACTGTCCCTCCCACATTCTGCTTGCAGGTACACCGCGATCCTAACAGGCCTAACCAGATGCGTGCCTAAGTGTTGTGAGAGGTAAGTGGAAAGTCGCGGCCCACAAGACTAGTGCATCCAAGCTCAATCCAGCGATTTCCTAGTATTCCCTGTGTGAGCCAGGTGCTACATCCTAAGTGCCATACGAGAGAACCTAGCTGAACGCCTTGTCCAAAAGCAACTTACTTCGGAGAGTTGAGCTCACCCTCAGTCCGTCACAGTTGCACACTGCCTGCCGAAAGAGTTTCCAACATCTGAACCACAGCCGTTTGTCAGAGGTTGTGAGACGCAAGTGGAATAAGCAGACCTGGAGGGTGTCTCCAGCTGCAGTGGAGTGGTATTCTGGGTAGCTCCTGGCTTAGAACACTGTTACGTTCTCAGTGCCCGAGGAACGCAGCTAGTGGAAATCTGGATTGTAGGCCTACTTCCTTGTGCGAGCTGAGTTCAGGGCAAGACCCTCCCGCATCCTGACTGCCCGTAGAGGTAGGTCCCAGCATCCTTATGTTAGTTGCTGGAAGCGGTTGTGTGAAGAGCATGTGGAAGTGACAGGATTCTCCTCAAGTGTATCCGATCTCAATACAGAGATTGCAAACGTCCTTGTTCACTGAGAGCCTATCTCGGTCCTAGCTCCCATCAAAGTGTCTAGCAGACATCTGCCAGCAAACCATACACACTTCCGAGAGTTGAGCTTATGGACTGTCCCTCCCACATCCTGCCTGCACGTACACCGCGCTCCTAACAGGCCTAGCCCCGACGCGTACCTGAAGTGTTGTGAGAGGTAAGTGGAAAGTCGCGGCCCACAAGACTTGTGCATCCAAGCTCAATCCAGCGATTTCCTAGTATTCCCTGTGTGAGCCAGGTGCTACATCCTAAGTGCCATACGAGAGAACCTAGCTGAACGCCTTGTCCAAAAGCAACTTACTTCGGAGATTGGAGCTCACCCTCAGTCACTCACAGTTGCACACTGCCTGCAGAAAGAGTTTCCAACATCTGAACCACAGCCGTTTGTCAGAGGTTGTGAGACGCAAGTGGAATAAGCAGACCTGGAGGGTGTCTCCAGCTGCAGTGGAGTGGTATTCTGGGTAGCTCCTGGCTTAGAACACTGTTACGTTCTCAGTGCCCGAGCAACGCAGCTAGTGGAAATCTGGATTGTAGGCCTACTTCCTTGTGCGAGCTGAGTTCAGGGCAGGACCCTCCCGCATCCTGACAGCCCGTAGACGTAGGTCCCAGCATCCTTAGGTTAGGAGCCGGAAGCGGTTGTGTGAAGAGCATGCGGAAGTGACAGGATTCTCCTCAAGTGTATCTGATCTCAATACAGACATTGCAAACGTCCTTGTTCACTGAGAGCGTAGCTCGGTGCTAGCTCCCATCAAAGTGTCTAGCAGACATCTGCCTGCAAAGCATGCACACTTCGGAGAGTTGAGCTTATGGACTGTCCCTCCGACATCCTGCCTGCACGTACACCGCACTCCTAACAGGCCTAGCCCCGATGCGTGCCTGAAGTGTTGTGAGAGGTAAGTGGAAAGTCGCGGCCCACAAGACTAGTGCATCCAAGCTCAATCCAGCGATTTCCTAGTATCCCCTTTGTGAGCCAGGTGCTACATCCTGAGTGCCATACGAGAGAAGCTAGCTGAACGCCTTGTCCAAAAGCAACTTACTTCGGAGAGTTGAGCTCACCCTCAGTCCGTCACAGTTGCACACTGCCTGCAGAAAGAGTTTCCAACATCTGAACCACAGCCGTTTGTCAGAGGTTGTGAGACGCAAGTGGAATAAGCAGACCTGGAGGGTGTCTCCAGCTGCAGTGGAGTGGTATTCTGGGTAGAGCCTGGCTTAGAACACTGTTACGTTCTCAGTGCCCGAGGAACGCAGCTAGTGGAAATCTGGATTGTAGGCCTACTTCCTTGTGCGAGCTGAGTTCAGGGCAAGACCCTCCCGCATCCTGACTGCCCGTAGACGTATGTCCCAGCATCCTTATGTTAGTTACCAGAAACTAACATAAGCGGTTGTGTGAAGAGCATGTGGAAGTGACAGGATTCTCCTCAAGTGTATCTGATCTCAATACAGACATTGCAAACTTCCTTGTTTACTGAGAGCGTAGCTCGGTCCTAGCTCCCATCAAAGTGTCTAGCAGACATCTGCCTGCAAAGCATACACACTTCCGAGAGTTGAGCTTATGGACTGTCCCTCCCACAATCTGCTTGCACGTACACCGCGATCCTAACAGGCCTAACCAGATGCGTGCCTAAGTGTTGTGAGAGGTAAGTGTAAAGTCGCGGCCCACAAGACTAGTGCATCCAAGCTCAATCCAGCGATTTCCTAGTATTCCCTGTGTGAGCCAGGTGCTACATCCTACGTGCCATACGAGAGAAGCCAGCTGAACGCCTTGTCCAAAAGCAACTTACTTCGGAGATTTGAGCTCACCCTCAGTCACTCACAGTTGCACACTGCCTGCAGAAAGAGTTTCCAACATCTGAACCACAGGCGTTTGTCAGAGGATTGTGAGACTCAAGGGGAATAAGCAGACCTGGAGGGTGTCTCCAGCTGCAGTGGAGTGGTATTCTCGTTAGAGCCTGGCTTAGAACAGTTTTACGTTCTCAGTGCCCGAGGAACGCAGCTAGTTGAATGCTGGCTTGTAGGCTTGCTTCCTTGTGAGAGCTGAGTTCAGGGCAGGACCCTCCCGCATCCTGACTGCCCGTAGATGTAGGTCCCAGCATCCTTATGTTAGTTGCTGGAAGCGGTTGTGTGAAGAGCATGTGGAAGTGACAGGATTCTCCTCAAGTGTATCTGATCTCAATACAGACATTGCAAACTTCCTTGTTTACTGAGAGCGTAGCTCGGTCCTAGCTCCCATCAAAGTGTCTAGCAGACATCTGCCTGCAAAGCATACACACTTCCGAGAGTTGAGCTTATGGACTGTCCCTCCCACAATCTGCTTGCACGTACACCGCGATCCTAACAGGCCTAACCAGATGCGTGCCTAAGTGTTGTGAGAGGTAAGTGTAAAGTCGCGGCCCACAAGACTAGTGCATCCAAGCTCAATCCAGCGATATTTCCTAGTATTCCCTGTGTGAGCCAGGTGCTACATCCTACGTGCCATACGAGAGAAGCTAGCTGAACGCCTTGTCCAAAAGCAACTTACTTCGGAGAGTTGAGCTCACCCTCAGTCCGTCACAGTTGCACACTGCCTGCAGAAAGAGTTTCCAACATCTGAACCACAGCCGTTTGTCAGAGGTTGTGAGACGCAAGTGGAATAAGCAGACCTGGAGGGTGTCTCCAGCTGCAGTGGAGTGGTATTCTGGGTAGCTCCTGGCTTAGAACACTGTTACGTTCTCAGTGCCCGAGGAACGCAGCTAGTGGAAATCTGGATTGTAGGCCTACTTCCTTGTGCGAGCTGAGTTCAGGGCAAGACCCTCCCGCATCCTGACTGCCCGTAGAGGTAGGTCCCAGCATCCTTATGTTAGTTGCTGGAAGCGGTTGTGTGAAGAGCATGTGGAAGTGACAGGATTCTCCTCAAGTGTATCTGATCTCAATACAGAGATTGCAAACGTCCTTGTTCACTGAGAGCGTAGCTCGGTCCTAGCTCCCATCAAAGTGTCTAGCAGACATCTGCCAGCAAACCATACACACTTCCGAGAGTTGAGCTTATGGACTGTCCCTCCCACATCCTGCCTGCACGTACACCGCGCTCCTAACAGGCCTAGCCCCGACGCGTACCTGAAGTGTTGTGAGAGGTAAGTGGAAAGTCGCGGCCCACAAGACTTGTGCATCCAAGCTCAATCCAGCGATTTCCTAGTATTCCCTGTGTGAGCCAGGTGCTACATCCTAAGTGCCATACGAGAGAACCTAGCTGAACGCCTTGTCCAAAAGCAACTTACTTCGGAGATTGGAGCTCACCCTCAGTCACTCACAGTTGCACACTGCCTGCAGAAAGAGTTTCCAACATCTGAACCACAGCCGTTTGTCAGAGGTTGTGAGACGCAAGTGGAATAAGCAGACCTGGAGGGTGTCTCCAGCTGCAGTGGACTGGTATTCTGGGTAGAGCCTGGCTTAGAACACTGTTACGTTCTCAGTGCCCGAGGAACGCAGCCAGTTGAAAGCTGGCTTGTAGGCGTGCTTCCTTGTGCGAGCTGAGTTAGGGCAGGACCCTCCCGCATCCTGACTGCCCGTAGATGTAGGTCCCAGCATCCTTATGTTAGTTACCAGCAACTAACATAAGCGGTTGTGTGAAGAGCATGTGGAAGTGACAGGATTCTCCTCAAGTGTATCTGATCTCAATACAGACATTGCAAACTTCCTTGTTTACTGAGAGCGTAGCTCGGTCCTAGCTCCCATCAAAGTGTCTAGCAGACATCTGCCTGCAAAGCATACACACTTCCGAGAGTTGAGCTTATGGACTGTCCCTCCCACATTCTGCTTGCAGGTACACCGCGATCCTAACAGGCCTAACCAGATGCGTGCCTAAGTGTTGTGAGAGGTAAGTGGAAAGTCGCGGCCCACAAGACTAGTGCATCCAAGCTCAATCCAGCGATTTCCTAGTATTCCCTGTGTGAGCCAGGTGCTACATCCTAAGTGCCATACGAGAGAACCTAGCTGAACGCCTTGTCCAAAAGCAACTTACTTCGGAGAGTTGAGCTCACCCTCAGTCCGTCACAGTTGCACACTGCCTGCCGAAAGAGTTTCCAACATCTGAACCACAGCCGTTTGTCAGAGGTTGTGAGACGCAAGTGGAATAAGCAGACCTGGAGGGTGTCTCCAGCTGCAGTGGAGTGGTATTCTGGGTAGCTCCTGGCTTAGAACACTGTTACGTTCTCAGTGCCCGAGGAACGCAGCTAGTGGAAATCTGGATTGTAGGCCTACTTCCTTGTGCGAGCTGAGTTCAGGGCAAGACCCTCCCGCATCCTGACTGCCCGTAGAGGTAGGTCCCAGCATCCTTATGTTAGTTGCTGGAAGCGGTTGTGTGAAGAGCATGTGGAAGTGACAGGATTCTCCTCAAGTGTATCCGATCTCAATACAGAGATTGCAAACGTCCTTGTTCACTGAGAGCGTATCTCGGTCCTAGCTCCCATCAAAGTGTCTAGCAGACATCTGCCAGCAAACCATACACACTTCCGAGAGTTGAGCTTATGGACTGTCCCTCCCACATCCTGCCTGCACGTACACCGCGCTCCTAACAGGCCTAGCCCCGACGCGTACCTGAAGTGTTGTGAGAGGTAAGTGGAAAGTCGCGGCCCACAAGACTTGTGCATCCAAGCTCAATCCAGCGATTTCCTAGTATTCCCTGTGTGAGCCAGGTGCTACATCCTAAGTGCCATACGAGAGAACCTAGCTGAACGCCTTGTCCAAAAGCAACTTACTTCGGAGATTGGAGCTCACCCTCAGTCACTCACAGTTGCACACTGCCTGCAGAAAGAGTTTCCAACATCTGAACCACAGCCGTTTGTCAGAGGTTGTGAGACGCAAGTGGAATAAGCAGACCTGGAGGGTGTCTCCAGCTGCAGTGGAGTGGTATTCTGGGTAGCTCCTGGCTTAGAACACTGTTACGTTCTCAGTGCCCGAGCAACGCAGCTAGTGGAAATCTGGATTGTAGGCCTACTTCCTTGTGCGAGCTGAGTTCAGGGCAGGACCCTCCCGCATCCTGACAGCCCGTAGACGTAGGTCCCAGCATCCTTATGTTAGGAGCCGGAAGCGGTTGTGTGAAGAGCATGCGGAAGTGACAGGATTCTCCTCAAGTGTATCTGATCTCAATACAGACATTGCAAACGTCCTTGTTCACTGAGAGCGTAGCTCGGTGCTAGCTCCCATCAAAGTGTCTAGCAGACATCTGCCTGCAAAGCATGCACACTTCCGAGAGTTGAGCTTATGGACTGTCCCTCCGACATCCTGCCTGCACGTACACCGCACTCCTAACAGGCCTAGCCCCGATGCGTGCCTGAAGTGTTGTGAGAGGTAAGTGGAAAGTCGCGGCCCACAAGACTAGTGCATCCAAGCTCAATCCAGCGATTTCCTAGTATCCCCTTTGTGAGCCAGGTGCTACATCCTGAGTGCCATACGAGAGAAGCTAGCTGAACGCCTTGTCCAAAAGCAACTTACTTCGGAGAGTTGAGCTCACCCTCAGTCCGTCACAGTTGCACACTGCCTGCAGAAAGAGTTTCCAACATCTGAACCACAGCCGTTTGTCAGAGGTTGTGAGACGCAAGTGGAATAAGCAGACCTGGAGGGTGTCTCCAGCTGCAGTGGACTGGCATTCTGGGTAGAGCCTGGCTTAGAACACTGTTACGTTCTCAGTGCCCGAGGAACGCAGCTAGTGGAAATCTGGATTGTAGGCCTACTTCCTTGTGCGAGCTGAGTTCAGGGCAAGACCCTCCCGCATCCTGACTGCCCGTAGACGTATGTCCCAGCATCCTTATGTTAGTTACCAGCAACTAACATAAGCGGTTGTGTGAAGAGCATGTGGAAGTGACAGGATTCTCCTCAAGTGTATCTGATCTCAATACAGACATTGCAAACTTCCTTGTTTACTGAGAGCGTAGCTCGGTCCTAGCTCCCTTCAAAGTGTCTAGCAGACATCTGCCTGCAAAGCATACACACTTCCGAGAGTTGAGCTTATGGACTGTCCCTCCCACAATCTGCTTGCACGTACACCGCGATCCTAACAGGCCTAACCAGATGCGTGCCTAAGTGTTGTGAGAGGTAAGTGTAAAGTCGCGGCCCACAAGACTAGTGCATCCAAGCTCAATCCAGCGATTTCCTAGTATTCCCTGTGTGAGCCAGGTGCTACATCCTACGTGCCATACGAGAGAAGCCAGCTGAACGCCTTGTCCAAAAGCAACTTACATCGGAGATTTGAGCTCACCCTCAGTCACTCACAGTTGCACACTGCCTGCAGAAAGAGTTTCCAACATCTGAACCACAGGCGTTTGTCAGAGGATTGTGAGACTCAAGGGGAATAAGCAGACCTGGAGGGTGTCTCCAGCTGCAGTGGAGTGGTATTCTCGTTAGAGCCTGGCTTAGAACAGTTTTACGTTCTCAGTGCCCGAGGAACGCAGCTAGTTGAATGCTGGCTTGTAGGCTTGCTTCCTTGTGAGAGCTGAGTTCAGGGCAGGACCCTCCCGCATCCTGACTGCCCGTAGATGTAGGTCCCAGCATCCTTATGTTAGTTGCTGGAAGCGGTTGTGTGAAGAGCATGTGGAAGTGACAGGATTCTCCTCAAGTGTATCTGATCTCAATACAGACATTGCAAACTTCCTTGTTTACTGAGAGCGTAGCTCGGTCCTAGCTCCCATCAAAGTGTCTAGCAGACATCTGCCTGCAAAGCATACACACTTCCGAGAGTTGAGCTTATGGACTGTCCCTCCCACAATCTGCTTGCACGTACACCGCGATCCTAACAGGCCTAACCAGATGCGTGCCTAAGTGTTGTGAGAGGTAAGTGTAAAGTCGCGGCCCACAAGACTAGTGCATCCAAGCTCAATCCAGCGATATTTCCTAGTATTCCCTGTGTGAGCCAGGTGCTACATCCTACGTGCCATACGAGAGAAGCTAGCTGAACGCCTTGTCCAAAAGCAACTTACTTCGGAGAGTTGAGCTCACCCTCAGTCCGTCACAGTTGCACACTGCCTGCAGAAAGAGTTTCCAACATCTGAACCACAGCCGTTTGTCAGAGGTTGTGAGACGCAAGTGGAATAAGCAGACCTGGAGGGTGTCTCCAGCTGCAGTGGAGTGGTATTCTGGGTAGCTCCTGGCTTAGAACACTGTTACGTTCTCAGTGCCCGAGGAACGCAGCTAGTGGAAATCTGGATTGTAGGCCTACTTCCTTGTGCGAGCTGAGTTCAGGGCAAGACCCTCCCGCATCCTGACTGCCCGTAGAGGTAGGTCCCAGCATCCTTATGTTAGTTGCTGGAAGCGGTTGTGTGAAGAGCATGTGGAAGTGACAGGATTCTCCTCAAGTGTATCTGATCTCAATACAGAGATTGCAAACGTCCTTGTTCACTGAGAGCGTATCTCGGTCCTAGCTCCCATCAAAGTGTCTAGCAGACATCTGCCAGCAAACCATACACACTTCCGAGAGTTGAGCTTATGGACTGTCCCTCCCACATCCTGCCTGCACGTACACCGCGCTCCTAACAGGCCTAGCCCCGACGCGTACCTGAAGTGTTGTGAGAGGTAAGTGGAAAGTCGCGGCCCACAAGACTTGTGCA
This sequence comes from Vulpes vulpes, assembly GCF_048418805.1. Lineage (NCBI taxonomy): Eukaryota > Metazoa > Chordata > Mammalia > Carnivora > Canidae > Vulpes > Vulpes vulpes. The sequence continues at coordinate 60,423,835 of NC_132784.1, forward strand.
TCCAAGCTCAATCCAGCGATTTCCTAGTATTCCCTGTGTGAGCCAGGTGCTACATCCTAAGTGCCATACGAGAGAACCTAGCTGAACGCCTTGTCCAAAAGCAACTTACTTCGGAGATTGGAGCTCACCCTCAGTCACTCACAGTTGCACACTGCCTGCAGAAAGAGTTTCCAACATCTGAACCACAGCCGTTTGTCAGAGGTTGTGAGACGCAAGTGGAATAAGCAGACCTGGAGGGTGTCTCCAGCTGCAGTGGACTGGTATTCTGGGTAGAGCCTGGCTTAGAACACTGTTACGTTCTCAGTGCCCGAGGAACGCAGCTAGTTGAAAGCTGGCTTGTAGGCGTGCTTCCTTGTGCGAGCTGAGTTAGGGCAGGACCCTCCCGCATCCTGACTGCCCGTAGATGTAGGTCCCAGCATCCTTATGTTAGTTACCAGCAACTAACATAAGCGGTTGTGTGAAGAGCATGTGGAAGTGACAGGATTCTCCTCAAGTGTATCTGATCTCAATACAGACATTGCAAACGTCCTTGTTCACTGAGAGCGTAGCTCGGTCCTAGCTCCAATCAAAGGGTCTAGAAGACATCTGCCTGCAAAGCATACACACTTCCGAGAGTTGAGCTTATGGACTGTCCCTCCCACATCCTGCTTGCACGTACACCGCGATCCTAACAGGCCTAACCCGATGCGTGCCTAAGTGTTGTGAGAGGTAAGTGGAAAGTCGCGGCCCACAAGACTAGTGCATCCAAGCTCAATCCAGCGATTTCCTAGTATTCCCTGTGTGAGCCAGGTGCTACATCTTACGTGCCATACGAGAGAAGCTAGCTGAACGACTTGTCCAAAAGCAACTTACTTCGGAGATTTGACCTCACCCTCAGTCCGTCACAGTTGCACACTGCCTGCAGAATGAGTTTCCAACATCTGACCCACAGCCGTTTGTCAGAGGTTGTGAGACGCAAGTGGAATAAGCAGACCTGGAGGGTGTCTCCAGCTGCAGTGGAGTGGTATTCTGGGTAGCTCCTGGCTTCGAACACTGTTACGTTCTCAGTGCCCGAGGAACGCAGCTAGTGGAAATCTGGATTGTAGGCCTACTTCCTTGTGCGAGCTGAGTTCAGGGCAAGACCCTCCCGCATCCTGACTGCCCGTAGACGTAGGTCCCAGCATCCTTATGTTAGTTGCCGGAAGCGGTTGTGTGAAGAGCATGTGGAAGTGACAGGATTCTCCTCAAGTGTATCTGATCTCAATACAGAGATTGCAAACGTCCTTGTTCACTGAGAGCGTAGCTCGGTCCTAGCTCCCATCAAAGTGTCTAGCAGACATCTGCCTGCAAACCATACACACTTCCGAGAGTTGCGCTTATGTACTGTCCCTCCCACATCCTGCCTGCACGTACACCGCGCTCCTAACAGGCCTAGCCCCGACGTGTGCCTGTAGTGTTGTGAGAGGTAAGTGGAAAGTCGCGGCCCACAAGACTAGTGCATCCAAGCTCAATCCAGCGATGTTTCCTAGAATTCCCTGGGTGAGCCAGGTGCAACATCCTACGTGCCATACAAGAGAAGCTAGCTGAACGCCTTGTCCAAAAGCAACTTACTTCGGAGAGTTGAGTTCACCCTCAGTCCCTCACAGTTGCACACTGCCTGCAGAAAGAGTTTCCAACATCTGAACCACAGCCGTTTGTCAGAGGCTTGTGAGACGCAAGTGGAATAAGCAGACCTGGAGGGTGTCTCCAGCTGCAGTGGAGTGGTATTCTGGGTAGCGCCTGGCTTAGAACACTGTTACGTTCTCAGTGCCCGAGGAACGCAGCTAGTTGAAAGCTGGCTTGTAGGCGTGCTTCCTTGTGAGAGCTGAGTTCAGGGCAGGACCCTCCCGCTTTCTGACTCCCCATAGACGTAGGTCCCAACATCCTTATGTTAGTTGCCGGAAGCGGTTGGGTGAAGAGCATGTGGAAGTGACAGGATTCTCCTCAAGTGCATCTGATCTCAATACAGACATTGCAAACGTCCTTGTTCACTGAGAGCGTAGCTCGGTCCGAGCTCCAATCAAAGTGTCTAGCAGACATCTGCCTGCAAAGCATACACACTTCCGAGAGTTGAGCTTTTGGACTGTCCCTCCCACATCCTGCTTGCACGTACACCGCGATCCTAACAGGCCTAACCCGATTCGTGCTTAAGTGTTTTGAGAGGTAAGTGGAAAGTCGCGGACCCACAAGACTAGTGCATCCAAGCTCAATCCAGCGATTTCCTAGTATTCCCTGTGTGGGCCAGGTGCTACATCCTACGTGCCATACAAGAGAAGCTAGCTGAACGCCTTGTCCAAAAGCAACTTACTTCGGAGAGTTGAGCTCACCCTCGGTCCCTCACAGTTGCACACTGCCTGCAGAAAGAGTTTCCAACATCTGAACCACAGCCGTTTGTCAGAGGTTGTGAGACGCAAGTGGAATAAGCAGACCTGGAGGGTGTCTCCAGCTGCAGTGGAGTGGTATTCTGGGTAGCTCCTGGCTTAGAACACTGTTACGTTCTCAGTGCCCGAGGAACGCAGCTAGTGGAAATCTGGATTGTAGGCCTACTTCCTTGTGCGAGCTGAGTTCAGGGCAAGACCCTCCCGCATCCTGACTGCCCGTAGAGGTAGGTCCCAGCATCCTTATGTTAGTTGCTGGAAGCGGTTGTGTGAAGAGCATGTGGAAGTGACAGGATTCTCCTCAAGTGTATCTGATCTCAATACAGAGATTGCAAACGTCCTTGTTCACTGAGAGCGTAGCTCGGTCCTAGCTCCCATCAAAGTGTCTAGCAGACATCTGCCAGCAAACCATACACACTTCCGAGAGTTGAGCTTATGGACTGTCCCTCCCATTCCTGCCTGCACGTACACCGCGCTCCTAACAGGCCTAGCCCCGACGCCTACCTGAAGTGTTGTGAGAGGTAAGTGGAAAGTCGCGGCCCACAAGACTTGTGCATCCAAGCTCAATCCAGCGATTTCCTAGTATTCCCTGTGTGAGCCAGGTGCTACATCCTAAGTGCCATACGAGAGAACCTAGCTGAACGCCTTGTCCAAAAGCAACTTACTTCGGAGATTGGAGCTCACCCTCAGTCACTCACAGTTGCACACTGCCTGCAGAAAGAGTTTCCAACATCTGAACCACAGCCGTTTGTCAGAGGTTGTGAGACGCAAGTGGAATAAGCAGACCTGGAGGGTGTCTCCAGCTGCAGTGGACTGGTATTCTGGGTAGAGCCTGGCTTAGAACACTGTTACGTTCTCAGTGCCCGAGGAACGCAGCTAGTTGAAAGCTGGCTTGTAGGCGTGCTTCCTTGTGCGAGCTGAGTTAGGGCAGGACCCTCCCGCATCCTGACTGCCCGTAGATGTAGGTCCCAGCATCCTTATGTTAGTTACCAGCAACTAACATAAGCGGTTGTGTGAAGAGCATGTGGAAGTGACAGGATTCTCCTCAAGTGTATCTGATCTCAATACAGACATTGCAAACGTCCTTGTTCACTGAGAGCGTAGCTCGGTCCTAGCTCCAATCAAAGGGTCTAGCAGACATCTGCCTGCAAAGCATACACACTTCCGAGAGTTGAGCTTATGGACTGTCCCTCCCACATCCTGCTTGCACGTACACCGCGATCCTAACAGGCCTAACCCGATGCGTGCCTAAGTGTTGTGAGAGGTAAGTGGAAAGTCGCGGCCCACAAGACTAGTGCATCCAAGCTCAATCCAGCGATTTCCTAGTATTCCCTGTGTGAGCCAGGTGCTACATCTTACGTGCCATACGAGAGAAGCTAGCTGAACGACTTGTCCAAAAGCAACTTACTTCGGAGATTTGACCTCACCCTCAGTCCGTCACAGTTGCACACTGCCTGCAGAATGAGTTTCCAACATCTGACCCACAGCCGTTTGTCAGAGGTTGTGAGACGCAAGTGGAATAAGCAGACCTGGAGGGTGTCTCCAGCTGCAGTGGAGTGGTATTCTGGGTAGCTCCTGGCTTCGAAAACTGTTACGTTCTCAGTGCCCGAGGAACGCAGCTAGTGGAAATCTGGATTGTAGGCCTACTTCCTTGTGCGAGCTGAGTTCAGGGCAAGACCCTCCCGCATCCTGACTGCCCGTAGACGTAGGTCCCAGCATCCTTATGTTAGTTGCCGGAAGCGGTTGTGTGAAGAGCATGTGGAAGTGACAGGATTCTCCTCAAGTGTATCTGATCTCAATACAGAGATTGCAAACGTCCTTGTTCACTGAGAGCGTAGCTCGGTCCTAGCTCCCATCAAAGTGTCTAGCAGACATCTGCCTGCAAACCATACACACTTCCGAGAGTTGCGCTTATGGACTGTCCCTCCCACATCCTGCCTGCACGTACACCGCGCTCCTAACAGGCCTAGCCCCGACGCGTGCCTGTAGTGTTGTGAGAGTTAAGTGGAAAGTCGCGGCCCACAAGACTAGTGCATCCAAGCTCAATCCAGCGATGTTTCCTAGAATTCCCTGGGTGAGCCAGGTGCAACATCCTACGTGCCATACAAGAGAAGCTAGCTGAACGCCTTGTCCAAAAGCAACTTACTTCGGAGAGTTGAGTTCACCCTCAGTCCCTCACAGTTGCACACTGCCTGCAGAAAGAGTTTCCAACATCTGAACCACAGCCGTTTGTCAGAGGCTTGTGAGACGCAAGTGGAATAAGCAGACCTGGAGGGTGTCTCCAGCTGCAGTGGAGTGGTATTCTGGGTAGCTCCTGGCTTAGAACACTGTTACGTTCTCAGTGCCCGAGGAACGCAGCTAGTTGAAAGCTGGCTTGTAGGCGTGCTTCCTTGTGAGAGCTGAGTTCAGGGCAGGACCCTCCCGCTTTCTGACTCCCCATAGACGTAGGTCCCAACATCCTTATGTTAGTTGCCGGAAGCGGTTGGGTGAAGAGCATGTGGAAGTGACAGGATTCTCCTCAAGTGCATCTGATCTCAATACAGACATTGCAAACGTCCTTGTTCACTGAGAGCGTAGCTCGGTCCTAGCTCCAATCAAAGTGTCTACAGACATCTGCCTGCAAAGCATACACACTTCCGAGAGTTGAGCTTTGGGACTGTCCCTCCCACATCCTGCTTGCACGTACACCGCAATCCTAACAGGCCTAACCCGATTCGTGCTTAAGTGTTTTGAGAGGTAAGTGGAAAGTCGCGGCCCACAAGACTAGTGCATCCAAGCTCAATCCAGCGATTTCCTAGTATTCCCTGTGTGAGCCAGGTGCTACATCCTAAGTGCCATACGAGAGAACCTAGCTGAACGCCTTGTCCAAAAGCAACTTACTTCGGAGATTTGAGCTCACCCTCAGTCACTCACAATTGCACACTGCCTGCAGAAAGAGTTTCCAACATCTGAACCACAGCCGTTTGTCAGAGGTTGTGAGACGCAAGTGGAATAAGCAGACCTGGAGGGTGTCTCCAGCTGCAGTTGAGTGGTATTCTGGGTAGCTCCTGGCTTAGAACACTGTTACGTTCTCAGTGCCCGAGCAACGCAGCTAGTGGAAATCTGGATTGTAGGCCTACTTCCTTGTGCGAGCTGAGTTCAGGGCAGGACCCTCCCGCATCCTGACAGCCCGTAGACGTAGGTCCCAGCATCCTTATGTTAGGAGCCGGAAGCGGTTGTGTGAAGAGCATGTGGAAGTGACAGGATTCTCCTCAAGTGTATCTGATCTCAATACAGACATTGCAAACGTCCTTGTTCACTGAGAGCGTAGCTCGGTGCTAGCTCCCATCAAAGTGTCTAGCAGACATCTGCCTGCAAAGCATGCACACTTCCGAGAGTTGAGCTTATGGACTGTCCCTCCGACATCCTGCCTGCACGTACACCGCACTCCTAACAGGCCTAGCCCCGATGCGTGCCTGAAGTGTTGTGAGAGGTAAGTGGAAAGTCGCAGCCCACAAGACTAGTGCATCCAAGCTCAATCCAGCGATTTCCTAGTATTCCCTTTGTGAGCCTGGTGCTACATCCTGAGTGCCATACGAGAGAAGCTAGCTGAACGCCTTGTCCAAAAGCAACTTACTTCGGAGAGTTGAGCTCACCCTCAGTCCGTCACAGTTGCACACTGCCTGCAGAAAGAGTTTCCAACATCTGAACCACAGCCGTTTGTCAGAGGTTGTGAGACGCAAGTGGAATAAGCAGACCTGGAGGGTGTCTCCAGCTGCAGTGGAGTGGTATTCTGGGTAACTCCTGGCTTAGAACACTGTTACGTTCTCAGTGCCCGAGGAACGCAGCTAGTGGAAATCTGGATTGTAGGCGTACTTCCTTGTGCGAGCTGAGTTCAGGGCAAGACCCTCCCGCATCCTGACTGCCCGTAGACGTAGGTCCCAGCATCCTTATGTTAGTTGCCGGAAGCGGTTGTGTGAAGAGCATGTGGAAGTGACAGGATTCTCCTCAAGTGTATCTGATCTCAATACAGAGATTGCAAACGTCCTTGTTCACTGAGAGCGTATCTCGGTCCTAGCTCCCATCAAAGTGTCTAGCAGACATCTGCCAGCAAACCATACACACTTCCGAGAGTTGAGCTTATGGACTGTCCCTCCCACATCCTGCCTGCACGTACACCGCGCTCCTAACAGGCCTAGCCCCGACGCGTGCCTGAAGTGTTCTGAGAGGTAAGTGGAAAGTCGCAGCCCACAAGACTAGTGCATCCAAGCTCAATCCAACGATATTTCCTAGAATTCCCTGTGTGGGCCAGGTGCTATATCCTACGTGCCATACAAGAGAAGCTAGCTGAACGCCTTGTCCAAAAGCAACTTACTTCGGAGAGTTGAGCTCACCCTCGGTCCCTCACAGTTGCACACTGCCTGCAGAAAGAGTTTCCAACATCTGAACCACAGCCGTTTGTCAGAGGCTTGTGAGACGCAAGTGGAATAAGCAGACCTGGAGGGTGTCTCAGCTGCAGTGGAGTGGTATTCTGGGTAGCTCCTGGCTTAGAACACTGTTACGTTCTCAGTGCCCGAGGAACGCAGCTAGTTGAAAGCTGGCTTGTAGGCGTGCTTCCTTGTGCGAGCTGAGTTAGGGCAGGACCCTCCCGCATCCTGACTGCCCGTAGAGGTAGGTCCCAGCATCCTTATGTTAGTTACCAGCAACTAACATAAGCGGTTGTGTGAAGAGCATGTGGAAGTGACAGGATTCTCCTCAAGTGTATCTGATCTCAATACAGACATTGCAAACTTCCTTGTTTACTGAGAGCGTAGCTCGGTCCTAGCTCCCATCAAAGTGTCTAGCAGACATCTGCCTGCAAAGCATACACACTTCCGAGAGTTGAGCTTATGGACTGTCCCTCCCACATTCTGCTTGCACGTACACCGCGATCCTAACAGGCCTAACCAGATGCGTGCCTAAGTGTTGTGAGAGGTAAGTGGAAAGTCGCGGCCCACAAGACTAGTGCATCCAAGCTCAATCCAGCGATTTCCTAGTATTCCCTGTGTGAGCCAGGTGCTACATCCTACGTGCCATACGAGAGAAGCTAGCTGAACGCCTTGTCCAAAAGCAACTTACTTCGGAGAGTTGAGCTCACCCTCAGTCCGTCACAGTTGCACACTGCCTGCCGAAAGAGTTTCCAACATCTGAACCACAGCCGTTTGTCAGAGGTTGTGAGACGCAAGTGGAATAAGCAGACCTGGAGGGTGTCTCCAGCTGCAGTGGAGTGGTATTCTGGGTAGCTCCTGGCTTAGAACACTGTTACGTTCTCAGTGCCCGAGGAACGCAGCTAGTGGAAATCTGGATTGTAGGCCTACTTCCTTGTGCGAGCTGAGTTCAGGGCAAGACCCTCCCGCATCCTGACTGCCCGTAGAGGTAGGTCCCAGCATCCTTATGTTAGTTGCTGGAAGCGGTTGTGTGAAGAGCATGTGGAAGTGACAGGATTCTCCTCAAGTGTATCTGATCTCAATACAGAGATTGCAAACGTCCTTGTTCACTGAGAGCGTATCTCGGTCCTAGCTCCCATCAAAGTGTCTAGCAGACATCTGCCAGCAAACCATACACACTTCCGAGAGTTGAGCTTATGGACTGTCCCTCCCACATCCTGCCTGCACGTACACCGCGCTCCTAACAGGCCTAGCCCCGACGCGTACCTGAAGTGTTGTGAGAGGTAAGTGGAAAGTCGTGGCCCACAAGACTTGTGCATCCAAGCTCAATCCAGCGATTTCCTAGTATTCCCTGTGTGAGCCAGGTGCTACATCCTAAGTGCCATACGAGAGAACCTAGCTGAACGCCTTGTCCAAAAGCAACTTACTTCGGAGATTGGAGCTCACCCTCAGTCACTCACAGTTGCACACTGCCTGCAGAAAGAGTTTCCAACATCTGAACCACAGCCGTTTGTCAGAGGTTGTGAGACGCAAGTGGAATAAGCAGACCTGGAGGGTGTCTCCAGCTGCAGTGGACTGGTATTCTGGGTAGAGCCTGGCTTAGAACACTGTTACGTTCTCAGTGCCCGAGGAACGCAGCTAGTTGAAAGCTGGCTTGTAGGCGTGCTTCCTTGTGCGAGCTGAGTTAGGGCAGGACCCTCCCGCATCCTGACTGCCCGTAGATGTAGGTCCCAGCATCCTTATGTTAGTTACCAGCAACTAACATAAGCGGTTGTGTGAAGAGCATGTGGAAGTGACAGGATTCTCCTCAAGTGTATCTGATCTCAATACAGACATTGCAAACGTCCTTGTTCACTGAGAGCGTAGCTCGGTCCTAGCTCCAATCAAAGGGTCTAGCAGACATCTGCCTGCAAAGCATACACACTTCCGAGAGTTGAGCTTATGGACTGTCCCTCCCACATCCTGCTTGCACGTACGCCGCGATCCTAACAGGCCTAACCCGATGCGTGCCTAAGTGTTGTGAGAGGTAAGTGGAAAGTCGCGGCCCACAAGACTAGTGCATCCAAGCTCAATCCAGCGATTTCCTAGTATTCCCTGTGTGAGCCAGGTGCTACATCTTACGTGCCATACGAGAGAAACTAGCTGAACGACTTGTCCAAAAGCAACTTACTTCGGAGATTTGACCTCACCCTCAGTCCGTCACAGTTGCACACTGCCTGCAGAATGAGTTTCCAACATCTGACCCACAGCCGTTTGTCAGAGGTTGTGAGACGCAAGTGGAATAAGCAGACCTGGAGGGTGTCTCCAGCTGCAGTGGAGTGGTATTCTGGGTAGCTCCTGGCTTCGAACACTGTTACGTTCTCAGTGCCCGAGGAACGCAGCTAGTGGAAATCTGGATTGTAGGCCTACTTCCTTGTGCGAGCTGAGTTCAGGGCAAGACCCTCCCGCATCCTGACTGCCCGTAGACGTAGGTCCCAGCATCCTTATGTTAGTTGCCGGAAGCGGTTGTGTGAAGAGCATGTGGAAGTGACAGGATTCTCCTCAAGTGTATCTGATCTCAATACAGAGATTGCAAACGTCCTTGTTCACTGAGAGCGTAGCTCGGTCCTAGCTCCCATCAAAGTGTCTAGCAGACATCTGCCTGCAAACCATACACACTTCCGAGAGTTGCGCTTATGGACTGTCCCTCCCACATCCTGCCTGCACGTACACCGCGCTCCTAACAGGCCTAGCCCCGACGCGTGCCTGTAGTGTTGTGAGAGGTAAGTGGAAAGTCGCGGCCCACAAGACTAGTGCATCCAAGCTCAATCCAGCGATGTTTCCTAGAATTCCCTGGGTGAGCCAGGTGCAACATCCTACGTGCCATACAAGAGAAGCTAGCTGAACGCCTTGTCCAAAAGCAACTTACTTCGGAGAGTTGAGTTCACCCTCAGTCCCTCACAGTTGCACACTGCCTGCAGAAAGAGTTTCCAACATCTGAACCACAGCCGTTTGTCAGAGGCTTGTGAGACGCAAGTGGAATAAGCAGACCTGGAGGGTGTCTCCAGCTGCAGTGGACTGGTATTCTGGGTAGCGCCTGGCTTAGAACACTGTTACGTTCTCAGTGCCCGAGGAACGCAGCTAGTTGAAAGCTGGCTTGTAGGCGTGCTTCCTTGTGAGAGCTGAGTTAGGGCAGGACCCTCCCGCATCCTGACTGCCCGTAGATGTAGGTCCCAGCATCCTTATGTTAGTTACCAGCAACTAACATAAGCGGTTGTGTGAAGAGCATGTGGAAGTGACAGGATTCTCCTCAAGTGTATCTGATCTCAATACAGACATTGCAAATGTCCTTGTTCACTGAGAGCGTAGCTCGGTCCTAGCTCCCATCAAAGTGTCTAGCAGACATCTGCCTGCAAACCATACACACTTCCGAGAGTTGAGCTTATGGACTGTCCCTCCCACATCCTGCTTGCACGTACACCGCGATCCTAACAGGCCTAACCCGATGCGTGCCTAAGTGTTGTGAGAGGTAAGTGGAAAGTCGCGGCCCACAAGACTAGTGCATCCAAGCTCAATCCAGCGATTTCCTAGTATTCCCTGTGTGAGCCAGGTGCTACATCCTACGTGCCATACGAGAGAAGCTAGCTGAACGCCTTGTCCAAAAGCAACTTACTTCGGAGAGTTGAGCTCACCCTCAGTCACTCACAGTTGCACACTGCCTGCAGAAAGAGTTTCCAACATCTGAACCACAGCCGTTTGTCAGAGGCTTGTGAGACGCAAGTGGAATAAGCAGACCTGGAGGGTGTCTCCAGCTGCAGTGGAGTGGTATTCTGGGTAGCTCCTGGCTTCGAACACTGTTACGTTCTCAGTGCCCGAGGAACGCAGCTAGTGGAAATCTGGATTGTAGGCCTACTTCCTTGTGCGAGCTGAGTTCAGGGCAAGACCCTCCCGCATCCTGACTGCCCGTAGACGTAGGTCCCAGCATCCTTATGTTAGTTGCCGGAAGCGGTTGTGTGAAGAGCATGTGGAAGTGACAGGATTCTCCTCAAGTGTATCTGATCTCAATACAGAGATTGCAAACGTCCTTGTTCACTGAGAGCGTAGCTCGGTCCTAGCTCCCATCAAAGTGTCTAGCAGACATCTGCCTGCAAACCATACACACTTCCGAGAGTTGCGCTTATGGACTGTCCCTCCCACATCCTGCCTGCACGTACACCGCGCTCCTAACAGGCCTAGCCCCGACGCGTGCCTGTAGTGTTGTGAGAGGTAAGTGGAAAGTCGCGGCCCACAAGACTAGTGCATCCAAGCTCAATCCAGCGATGTTTCCTAGAATTCCCTGGGTGAGCCAGGTGCAACATCCTACGTGCCATACAAGAGAAGCTAGCTGAACGCCTTGTCCAAAAGCAACTTACTTCGGAGAGTTGAGTTCACCCTCAGTCCCTCACAGTTGCACACTGCCTGCAGAAAGAGTTTCCAACATCTGAACCACAGCCGTTTGTCAGAGGCTTGTGAGACGCAAGTGGAATAAGCAGACCTGGAGGGTGTCTCCAGCTGCAGTGGAGTGGTATTCTGGGTAGCGCCTGGCTTAGAACACTGTTACGTTCTCAGTGCCCGAGGAACGCAGCTAGTTGAAAGCTGGCTTGTAGGCGTGCTTCCTTGTGAGAGCTGAGTTAGGGCAGGACCCTCCCGCATCCTGACTGCCCGTAGATGTAGGTCCCAGCATCCTTATGTTAGTTACCAGCAACTAACATAAGCGGTTGTGTGAAGAGCATGTGGAAGTGACGGGATTCTCCTCAAGTGTATCTGATCTCAATACAGACATTGCAAACGTCCTTGTTCACTGAGAGCGTAGCTCGGTCCTAGCTCCCATCAAAGTGTCTAGCAGACATCTGCCTGCAAACCATACACACTTCCGAGAGTTGAGCTTATGGACTGTCCCTCCCACATCCTGCTTGCACGTACACCGCGATCCTAACAGGCCTAACCCGATGCGTGCCTAAGTGTTGTGAGAGGTAAGTGGAAAGTCGCGGCCCACAAGACTAGTGCATCCAAGCTCAATCCAGCGATTTCCTAGTATTCCCTGTGTGAGCCAGGTGCTACATCCTACGTGCCATACGAGAGAAGCTAGCTGAACGCCTTGTCCAAAAGCAACTTACTTCGGAGAGTTGAGCTCACCCTCAGTCACTCACAGTTGCACACTGCCTGCAGAAAGAGTTTCCAACATCTGAACCACAGCCGTTTGTCAGAGGCTTGTGAGACGCAAGTGGAATAAGCAGACCTGGAGGGTGTCTCCAGCTGCAGTGGAGTGGTATTCTGGGTAGCTCCTGGCTTAGAACACTGTTACGTTCTCAGTGCCCGAGGAACGCAGCTAGTTGAAAGCTGGCTTGTAGGCGTGCTTCCTTGTGAGAGCTGAGTTCAGGGCAGGACCCTCCCGCTTTCTGACTCCCCATAGACGTAGGTCCCAACATCCTTATGTTAGTTGCCGGAAGCGGTTGTGTGAAGAGCATGTGGAAGTGACAGGATTCTCCTCAAGTGTATCTGATCTCAATACAGAGATTGCAAACGTCCTTGTTCACTGAGAGCGTAGCTCGGTCCTAGCTCCAATCAAAGTGTCTAGCAGACATCTGCCGGCAAAGCATACACACTTCTGAGAGTTGAGCTTATGGACTGTCCCTCCCACATCCTGCTTGCACGTACACCGCGATCCTAACAGGCCTAACCCGATGCGTGCCTAAGTGTTGTGAGAGGTAAGTGGAAAGTCGCGGCCCACAAGACTAGTGCATCCAAGCTCAATCCAGCGATTTCCTAGTATTCCCTGTGTGAGCCAGGTGCTACATCCTACGTGCCATACGAGAGAAGCTAGCTGAACGCCTTGTCCAAAAGCAACTTACTTCGGAGATTTGAGCTCACCCTCAGTCCGTCACAGTTGCACACTGCCTGCAGAAAGAGTTTCCAACATCTGAACCACAGCCGTTTGTCAGAGGCTTATGAGACGCAAGTGGAATAAGCAGACCTGGAGGGTGTCTCCAGCTGCAGTGGAGTGGTATTCTGGGTAGCTCCTGGCTTAGAACACTGTTACGTTCTCAGTGCCCGAGGAACGCAGCTAGTGGAAATCTGGATTGTAGGCGTACTTCCTTGTGCGAGCTGAGTTCAGGGCAAGACCCTCCCGCATCCTGACTGCCCGGAGAGGTAGGTCCCAGCATCCTTATGTTAGTTGCCGGAAGCGGTTGTGTGAAGAGCATGTGGAAGTGACGGGATTCTCCTCAAGTGTATCTGATCTCAATACAGACATTGCAAACGTCCTTGTTCACTGAGAGCGTAGCTCGGTCCTAGCTCCCATCAAAGTGTCTAGCAGACATCTGCCTGCAAACCATACACACTTCCGAGAGTTGAGCTTATGGACTGTCCCTCCCTCATCCTGCTTGCACGTACACCGCGATCCTAACAGGCCTAACCCGATGCGTGCCTAAGTGTTGTGAGAGGTAAGTGGAAAGTCGCGGCCCACAAGACTAGTGCATCCAAGCTCAATCCAGCGATTTCCTAGTATTCCCTGTGTGAGCCAGGTGCTACATCCTACGTGCCATACGAGAGAAGCTAGCTGAACGCCTTGTCCAAAAGCAACTTACTTCGGAGAGTTGAGCTCACCCTCAGTCACTCACAGTTGCACACTGCCTGCAGAAAGAGTTTCCAACATCTGAACCACAGCCGTTTGTCAGAGGCTTGTGAGACGCAAGTGGAATAAGCAGACCTGGAGGGTGTCTCCAGCTGCAGTGGAGTGGTATTCTGGGTAGCTCCTGGCTTAGAACACTGTTACGTTCTCAGTGCCCGAGGAACGCAGCGAGTTGAAAGCTGGCTTGTAGGCAAGCTTCTCTGTTCGAGCTGAAGTCGTGGCAGGACACTCCGACATCCTGACTGCCCGTAGACATAATACTCAGCATCCTTATGTTAGGCGCCGGATGAGGTTTTTTGAAAAGCTTATGGAAGCGTCAGGACTCTGCTCAAGTAAATCTGAGTCCTATACAGACATTGCAAACGTCCTTTTTCAATGAGAGTGTAGCTCAGTCCCAGCTCCCATCAATAATTGTCTAGCAGCCATCTGCCTGCAAAGCCTACACACTTCCGAGAGTTGAGCTTATGGCCTATCGCTCCCACATCCTGACTGCCTGTACCGTTCGCTTGCACAGCATTTCGTTCTATGCGGGACAGGAGCAGAGAGAGAACCAAGTGACTGCCTTGTCAATTTTGCGCCTAGAGGACCGCTGCCTCCAAGGCATGCACACTCCTTTGGGTTGAGCTTATGGCTTCAACCTCCCACATGCTGACCCCCTCTTCCCTTTGCAGCCAAGGGATTTTGTTGGACACGGGATTCAAGCTTTGTGAGAGGCAAGTGTCTCTTAGCTCAATCCAGTGACTTCTGACGACTTCCTCCCTCAGATGGGTGGTACATACTAACTTCCAACCCTGAGTGCCTAGTTGCAAGCTCTCTCTCAGGGGAACTTCCTTCTGTGAGATGAGCTGACTCACGGTCTTTCCCAGTTCCACACTGCCTGCAAATGGAATTGCGAACATCCACACTAGACATGTTTGTCAGAAGCTCATGGGACGCAAGGGGCAAGCTGCAGTCCTCAATGGTGCTGTCACTCGGTGCAGTAGAGCGGTATTCACGCAACGTCCTGACTTCCAGTGCTGCTACGTCCTCACGGCCATAAGAACGCTGCTAGTGGAAAGCTGCATTTGGGGCATGCTTCCTTTTGAGAGTTGAGCTCGACAAAGGACCCTCCCGCCTCGGGGCCCCTGCGGGTGGAGCTGCTAACATCCTCATGTCCGGTGCAGGCAGAGGTTGTGAGAAATGCGTGTGGAAGCGTCAGGCCTGTCCTCACGGCAATGTGAGTTGAATACAGCGATTGCCAGCGTCCTTGTTCAATTAGAGTGTAGCTAGGTTCTAATTCCCCTGTATGAGTGGGAAGCAGACATCTGCCTCCCAGGCATACACGCCCCTGAGAGTTGAGCTTATGGCCTGTCTCTCCCACATCCTGCCTGCAGGTACACCTCGCTCCTAACAGGCCTAGGCTGGATGCGTGACTGAAGTGTTGTGAGAGGTAAGTGGAAAGTCCCGGGCCACAAGACTAGTGCCTCCAAGCTCAATCCAGCGATTACCTAGTATTTCCTGTGTGAGTCAGGTGCTACACCCTAAGTTCCATACAAGAAAAGCGAGCTGAACGCCTTGTCCAAAGGCAACTTACTTCGGAGAGTTGAGCTCATCCTCAGTCCCTCACAGTTGCACACTGCCTCCAGAAAGAGTTTCGAACATCTGCACCAGAGCCGTTTGTCAGAGGCCTGTGAGATGCAAGTGGAATAAGCAGACCTGGATGGTGTCTCCAGCTGCAGTGGAGTGGTATTCTGGGTAGCTCCTGGCTTAGAGTACTGCTACGTTCTCGGTGCCCTAAGAACGCAGCTAGTTGAAAGCTGGTTTGTAGGCATCCTTCCTTGTGCGAGCTGAGGTCAGTGCAGGACCCTCCCGCATCCTGACTGCCCGTAGACATAGGTCCCAGCATCCTTATGTTAGGTGCCGGAAGAGGTTGTGTGAAAAGCATATGGAAGTGACAGGACTCTGCTCAAGTGAATCTGAGTCCAATACAGACATTGCAAACGTCCTTGTTCAATGAGAGTGTAGCTCGGTCCTAGCACCCATCAAAAAGTGTCTTCCAGACATCTGCCTGCAAAGCATACACACTTCCGAGAGTTGAGCTTATGGACTGTCCCTCCCACATCCTGCCTGCAGGTACACCGCGCTCCTAACAGGACTAGGCCCGATGCGTGACTGAAGTGTTGTGAGAGGTAAGTGGAAAGTGCCGGCCCACAAGACTAGTGCATCCAAGCTCAACCAGCGATTTCCTAGTATTTCCTGGGTGAGCCAGGTACTACATCCTAAGTGCCATACGAGAGAAGCTAGCTGAACGCCTTGTCCAAGAGCAACTTACTTCGGAGAGTTGCGCTCACCCTCAGTCCCTCACAGTTGCATACTGCCTGCAGAAAGGGTTTCCAACATCTGCACCAGAGCCGTTTGTCAGAGGCTTGTGAGACGCAAGTGGAATAAGCAGACCTGGAGGGTGCCTCCAGCTGCAGTGGAGTGGTATTCTGGGTACCTCCTGGCTTAGAACACTGTTACATTCTCAGTGCCCAAAGAACACAGCTAGTTGAAAGCTGGCTTGGAGCCATGCTTCCTTGTGCGATCTGAGGTCAGGGCAGGACCCTCCCGCATCCTGACTGCCTGTAGACCTAGGTCCCAGCATCCTTATGTTACGCGCCAGAAGTGGTTGTGTGAAAAGCATGTGGAAGTGACAGGATTCTCCTCAACTGTATCTGATCTCAATACAGACATTGCAAACGTCCTTGTTCAATGAGAGTGTAGCTCGGTCCTAGCTGCCATCAAAGTGTCTAGCAGACATCTGCCTGCAAAGCGAACACACTTCCGAGAGTTTAGTTTATGGCCTATCACTCCCACATCCTGCCTGCCTCTACGGTTCACTTTCACAGCATTTCGTTCTATGCGGGACAGGAGCAGAGAGAGAACCAAGTGACTGGCTTGTCAATTTCGCGCCTAGTGGACAGCTGCCTCCAAAGCATGCACACTCCTTTGGGTTGAGCTTATGGCTTCAACCTCCCACATGCTGACCGCCTGTACCCTTTGCAGCGAAGGATTTCGTTGGACACGTGATTCAAGCTTTGTGAGAGGCAGAGACATTCATCGTTTTTGTGAGAATCACATCGAAAATATCGAATCGAAACGAAAATAAACGTATCAAAACGAAAAAAATTGAATCGAAATGAAAAACGAATCGAAACGAAAAACGAATCGAAACGAAAAAAATCGAAACGTAACGAAAAAAATCGAATTGAATCGAATCGAAATATTCGAATCGATTCGTATCGAATCGAACTGAAAAATTCGAATCAAATGGAATCGAAAAAGTCAAATCTAATCGAATCGAATCGAAAAATTCGAATCGAGTCGAACCGAAAAACTCGAATCGAATCATATCGTATCGAAAAATTTGAATCGAATCGAATCAAAAAATTAGAATCGAATCGAAACGAAAAAAATCAAATCGAAACAAAAATATCTAATCGAAAGGAAAAAAATCGAATTGAAACGAAAATAAACGAATCGAAATGAAAAAAATCGAATCGAAACGAAAAAATCGAATCAAATCGAATCGAATCGAATCAAATCGAATCGAATCAAAAAATTAGAATTGAATCGAATCGAAAAAATCGAATCGAAACGAAAATAATCGAATCGAAACGAAAATAAACGAATCAAAACGAAAAAATCCAATCGAAATGAAATAAATTGAATCGAAACGAAAATAAACTAATCGAAACGAAAAAAATCGAATCGAAACGAAAAAATCGAATCGAAAAAATCGAATCGAAACAAAAAAATGGAATCAAAACGAAAATATCTAAGCGAAAAGAAAAAAATCTCTCTCTCAAAAAATAAATATCATCTTTGAAAAAGAAACAACCGAACAAACCCAGAAGGAAGAGAAATCTCCAATGTAGAAGAATTTCAAACAATTTGTGCAGACATTCCACCCTCAACTTGATGAGCATAGCTTCCCACTCTATGTGTGGAATACACATAGTAACTTCGTTCTACAATAAATACTATGAAAAAGTTAAAAAAAATAATATAATAATAATGATGATAAAAATAATAATAATGAATCACTTTACTATGGAGAAAGCTGACAAACTCAACCTCAGCAAGATGATCAGATCTGTACTAAGACTGATAAATCATGTTGATAGTATCTATCCTTTATATGATATAATAAAAATGGAAGCATATCTCTGTATATAATCCACAAAAACAGTTCAATCATGAGATAAGTGACAGACATGTCCCAACTGAGGGAAATTTTACAAAATACCTTACTTCTGGGGATCCCTGGGTGGCGCAGCGGTTTAGCGCCTGCCTTTGGCTCAGGGCGCAATCCTGGAGACCTGGGATCGAATCCCACATCGGGCTCCTGGTGCATGGAGCCTGCTTCTCCCTCTGCCTATGTCTCTGCCTCTCTCTCTTTCTCTCTCTCTCTCTCTTTGACTATCATAAATAAATAAAAATTAAAAAAAAATACCCTACTTCTCACAGTATTCCAGTTCAACAACAAGGAAAGGTTGAAAGACTCTTACAATCCAGAGGAGCCTAAGAAAACATGAACAAATGGAATGTGATATGAGGGATGGTTACTTAGCAAAAACTAAGGAAATCTGAATAATGAATGGTCTTTGGTTAATGCGAATATTTTAATATTGATTCATTAGCTAATGTGTACTGTACTTATATATGATATCAATAATTGGAGAAATTGAGTTCAAGTGCATGAGAATTCTCTGTACTATCTTCTCAATTTCCCTATAAATCTTTGTTTTTTTTCTAGTAAATAAGATTTATTTTGAAAATTGTCTTAAATGAATCAGGCTCCAAGTGTGAAGACATTTTAAGAATAGTTTAATTAACTTTTGCCTTATTCTTAAAGAGTGCTTTCGATGGGAACAAAGAAAGAATTATATATCAGAAGGAAAGAAAAACACTAATGAACATGTATAATGTCTCCTCAACCTGAAAAGCAGGAAAGGATAATAAATAGCAAAAAAACAGATAAAAATACTTCTATTACACCATAATGCAAGTGCATTTAAAATTAGCAATGTAAAAAAATAAATAAATAAATAAATAAAATTAGCAATGTATAACATTTATTTCCTTGACATTTCTCTTCCAAAGTGTTCACAGTGCTTCAGGGTCAGTTGAAACAGGGGAAGAATCTCAGGGAAGAACCCTTCACATAATAATAGGACCATTGGTGATAATGTCTCTCAGTTCTCTCCAAATCCATAAAGATGCATTTCCTGATGAGTGACTGAGCTGTGAAGAAAGAGATGAGAAACCCTCAGTCCTCTGATTACTTGGGTCAAAATATTTTACCCATAGTACTATGGAGAGTAAATTATCCTTATTAATAGGAAATAAGTTTCAGATTGGAATCACAGCAATCAGATGGGCAGAGAAAAAACGCTTTGACTCCCTCTTCATCTTTTAAAGACAAAGGAGAGCTTTTCTATATACAAAGTCAGTTGTCAAGATAGCCTTAGGGAATAAGAGTCTGCAGCATGGAATCCCACTGCACAGCCCGGATGCCCACGCTCCAGGTCTTCCTGATTCCAAATCCCTGGGCCTGTCCCCCAACACAGGCTGCCACCAGAGGTCATTTGCAATTGCTCTCTTAGGAGATCGGGGGAAGGGGGAAGGAGCTAGATAGGATGGGATAGGATGCGTGGAGGCTAAGAAAATTAAGGCATTCCACTTTAAGTTCAGCCTTAGCACACGTCCAGCCATCCCAGGCCCCTGTGAAGAAGACCTGAAATTTACATTACTGGACTTACAGGAAAAAAACAAAAGTTTACAGGTTAATATCCTAGAAAGCCCCACATGAGCATAAGAACTGAGCCCAGGCCAAGGGCAGGAATCCCCTATTGGAATAAGAACAGAGCTCAATGCCTTTGAAGGCCACATATCAAAATGTAAAGAGAACTTGAGGAATTGCTCCAGCCCCTCTGGAGGTCCCTGAGACCAGCCATTAAAACGAAGCTAAAACCCACCTTGGGGTCCAAGTCCCTGCTCCTCTGTGTCCGGTGTACTTGGACGCAAGCTTGAGCTTGTAAATCACCCTCATGTGTTTGCATTGGTGTGGCTTCTCTGTGGTTTCTCAGATTCCCAATCTTGGGCACAACAGTCTGAGATAAAAAAACAAAACCAAAAGAAGCTTGGACGCAGGCAGAGTGAACGCAGGTTTCTGAGTGATGCGGCAGAGATCCAGGGGCCTGGGGTCTCTTCATTGGAGGACCCTGCAGAATGGGGGGTGGGATGCTCAGCCTCAGAGCCAGAGGACCCAGCGTCCCCACCCAAATCCCGCCCATCAGCAACAGGCTTAGGGAGCAGCACAGCGCCGCTTGCTGGAGGCCAGAGGCGCTAACGCCCACCCTGCCTCTGACCCCGCAGGTGCATCTCCCAGGCAGATGTGCACCTGACAATGAGCGCCAAGGCCCACCCCTGACCCCACACAGACCACTCGCTGCCACCACGTTGTCGGACGACAGAGACTGCAGAGTTTCAGCTCTGCCAGGAAAGTAGGGTCTAGCTTCCTCTGTACTTCGTGCTTTATTTTCATTTATTTTCTTTGATTCTTTTGTATTAATTGCCTTATTTTAATTTTTATGTATGTATACCATATAGATTTCTTACTTTTACTTTCATGGTACTTTAATTGTGTTTCTTATTTTGGGATTTAGAATCTTTTAACAAGCAGGCCAAAAGAATCTGCTGTTTCTTTGGGGAGGGCAGTTGTTATTGTTTTTCTTGGTTTTTCTTTTTTTTCCTTCTTTCTTTTCTGGAAAACATAAAGAGATGGAGAAATTCACCTCCATACAATAACATGAGGTAGTACACACAGCCAGGAAGTTCATCAATACGCATATATGATGTCTAACTACAGTTTAAAACAATGATTATAAAGATAGCAGCTGGGCTGGAAAAAGAGCACAGAAGAAAACTAGAGAATCCCTTACTGTTGAAATAAAAGAACTAAAATCTAGTCAGGCGAACATTAAAAATACTATAACTGACATGCAGTTCCAAGTGAAAGCCTTAAAAACAGGAAAGATTTCGGACTACAGAGGCAGACATAGTGAACTCAGCCACTTATTAAAACAGAAACATTCATATCATAGGAGACTCAGAAGATGAAGAGAGAGAAAAGGTGGGCCTTGCTCAGCCATTAGAAATGACAAATACTCACCATTAGCTTCAACGTGGATGGAACTGGAAGGTATTATGCTGAGTGAAGTAAGTCAATCAGAGAAGGACAAACACTGTATGTTCTCATTCATTTGGGGAATGTAGATAATAGTGAAAGGGATATCAGGGAAGGGAGAAGGAATGTATGGGAAATATCAGAAAGGGAGACAGAACAAAAAGACTCCTGACTCTGAGAAATGAACTTGGGGTGATGGAAGTGGAGGAGGGTGGGGGTGGGGGTGAATGTGTGACGGGCACTGAGGGGGGCACTAGATGGTATTAGCACTGGGTGTTATTCCATATGTTGGCAAATTGAACACGAAAAAAATTAATTTATTATTAAAAAAAGAAAGAAAGAAAGAAAGAGTGGCACCTGGGTGGCTTAGTCAGTTAAGCTTCTGCCTTAGGCTCAGATCATATTCCAGGACCCAAGGCAGGCTCCCTGTTCAGCAGGAAAACAGCTTCTCCCTCTCCCTCTGCCCCTCTCGCTCATTCTTTTTCACTCCTCTCTCATTCAAAGAAATAAATATCATCTTTGAAAAAGAAACAACCAAACAAACCCAGAAGGAAGAGAAATCTCCCATGTAGAAGAATTTCAAACAATTTGTGCAGACATTCCACCCTCAAGTGGATGAGCATAGCTTCCCACTCTTATGTGTGGAATACACATAGTAACTTCCTTCTACAAAATATATTATGAAAAAGTTAAAATAATAATAATAATAATAATAATAATAATAATAATAATAATAAAGAATCACTTTACGATAGGGAAAGCTGACAAACACTACCTCAGCAGGATGATCAGATCGGTACCAAGACTGATAAGTCACATGATAGTATCTATTCTTTATATAATAAAAATGGCAATATATCGCTGTATATACTCCACAAAAACAGATCAATCATGAGACAAATGAGAGACATGTCCAAACTGAGGGAAATTTTACAAAATACTCTACTTCTCAAAGTGTTCCAGTTCAACAACAAGGAAAGGCTGAAAGACTGTCACAATCCAGAGGAGCCTAAGACAACATGAGGACAAATATAATGTGATATGAGGGATGGTTACTTAGCAAAACTAAGGAAATCTGAATAAAGAATGGTCTTTGGTTAATGCGAATATTTTAATATTGATTCATTAGCTAATATTTGTACCGTACTAATATATCAATAATTGGAGAAATTGAGTGCAAGTGCATGAGAATTCTCTGTAGTATCTTCTCAATTTCCCTATAAATCTTTGATTCTTTTCTAATCAATAAGATTTATTTTGAAAATTGACTTAAAAGAATCAGGCTCCAAGGGTGAAGCCATTTTTAGAATAGTTTAATTAACTTACGCCTTATTCTTAAAGAGTTCCTTCGATGGGAACAAAGTAAGAATTTTATATCAGAAGGAAAGAAAAACACTTATGAACACGTATAATGCCTCCTCCACCTGAAAAGCAGGAAAGGATAATAAATAGCAAAACTCAGACAAAAAACTTCTATTTTAAAAGACACCATACTGCAAGTGCATTTCAAATCAGCAATGCAGGCATACCTGGGTGGCACAGTGGTTCAGCGCCTGCCTTTGGCCCAGGGCATGATCCTAGAGACCGAGGATCAACCCCACATGGGGCTCGCGGTGCATGGACCTGCTTCTCCCTCTGCCTGTGTCTCTGCCTCTCTCTCTCTCTCTGTATGACTATCATAAATAAGTAAAAAATAAAAAAAATAAAATCTTTAAAAAAATACAAAAATACAAAAATAAAATAAAATAAAATAAAATAATCCGTACATAACATTTTTTCTCTGACATTTGTCTTCCAAATAGTTCACAGTGTTTCAGTGTCAGTTGAAACAGGGGAAGAATCTCGGGAAGAATCCTTCACATAATAATAGGACCATTGGTAATTGGTAATGATGTCTCTCAGTTCTTTCCAAGTCCATAAAGATGTATTTCCTGATGAGTGACTGAGCTGTGAAGAAAGAGATGAGAAACCCTCATCCCTCTGGATTCCTTGTGTCAGAATATTTTAACCATGGTACTACGGATAGTAAATTAACCTTATTAACAGGAAATACATCTCAGATTGGAATCTGAGCAATCAGATGAGCAGAGAAAAACGCTTTGACTCGCTCTTCATCTTTTAAAGACAAAGGAGAGTTTTTGTATGTACAAAGTCAGTTGTCAAGATAGCCTTAGGGAATAAGAGTCTGCAGGATGGAATCCGGCTGCACAGCTGGGATGCCAGCGCTCCACGTCTTCCTGATCCCCAAACCCTGGGCCTTTCCCCCAACACATGCTGCTATGCTGAAGTCATTGCAATTGCTCCCTTAAGAGCTCCAAGGAAGGGGGAAGCAGCTAGATAGGATGGGACCGGACTCGTGGAGGCCGAGAAAATTAAGCTGGTTCGGGGCCCCGGGGCTTCTCAGTAGGGAACACGGGGCTTCTGAGGCCAGGGGGAGCAACAGCAGCCAACAACACAAGGCTACATGGTTGGGTACTGGCGATGACCCCTGTGCCCCCACCCCCGGGGCCTCGGGGAAGAGGAGGCCACTAGGATAGGGCCTCCAGGGGTTGCCATGACAGCTGAACCCCAAATGGGGTGAGTGATGGCACCCTGGGAAGCAGGGGGCTGGGGTGAGGGCAGGAAGGGGACCTGGGTGCCAGGCAGCATTGCCGTGGCTGGAGCAAGACACACATCGATCCGATGGGGGTCGGATGGGTCAGGGTGACACCCACATTTGGTGCTTTATATATTTCTAAATTCTATGCATTTTATTTGAGACAATTTGCAATTTGTAAACATACATAGTATGATGACCCCCAGATAATGTCCCCGGTCCAGCCAGGGCCCTGCACTGACCACACGGGGCCCCAGGGGCAGGTGCCACAGCAAACCCCAGACTGGGGTCACCTTTATCTGCAGACATCTCTGTGGGCAACTTAGAGAAAGGGGATATCTTGTGTCCGCCGGCCCGACACGCCATCCCCCTCATTCCCCACACCCACACCATTCCACTACATCATCATCCCCCATAGCGTCCCCCCTACATCATCCCCCTCACATCCACACAATCCCCACCCACACTATACCCCAACACCATCCCCCCTACACCATCCCCATACTCCACCACCATCATACCCCTGCCCCCACAACATCCACCCCCACACCATCGGCTCCCAGCAAGGACCCAGTACAGCTGCCCCCTGTGGGACATGCTCAGCCTCCCTGGGGTTCTATGGATACCCTGCTCCCATCAGAAACACGGGTGTCCCATTGAGTAGCCAGGGGTTGCAGGGAGGAGGGGAGGCAGGGAGCCCCGCACAGTGTGGGTGCAGGTGGGTGGAGCAGAGGATGCACTGTGCCCTGCCTCCTCCCACTGTCAATCCTGGAGGGCGGCACACCCTGCACAGGACACCAGCCCCTAACCCAGAGGGACCTGGGTTGTCCTGGCCCCGGGCTCTGTGGGTGCTGGGGTGATTTGAGCCCCCCTGCAGACCCAACACAAAGGCTAATGGGATCCAGCCCCCCATGGCCCTGGGCAGGCCTGGATTCTGGTCCCTGGGCGTACCCCACAGATCCAGGTCGCTGACCTAGGGCAGCCTTGGGGATCCCGGGACACCCCAGGGTGGGGAGAGCAGGGGTAGGCCGGTGGGCCACACCCGCACCCACACCAGGAGGCAGGCTCCTCCAGGTGCTGCAGCCCCAGGGGCCCCGAGGCCGGGGTCCAGCTGCCCTGTGGTGACCAAGCACAGGAGCCCATGAGCTGCAGGTCCAGGTCATCTCTGCTGTCCTCAGAACCGTCTCTCAGGCTGAAACCTCAGGACACACGCCCCCACCCGGAGTCCACAAATGGTCCCAGGTGGGGGACTGCAGCACTCACCCCCCCACCCCGTATGATTCTTGCCCTCCCCTAAAGGACAGAAAGGTCTCCGTCCCCAGGGGAAGGCTCTGACCCATTTTCTGTGGAAAATCAATAAAGTGGTGTGGTGCGAAAATGCACAGCCAGCCCGTTTCTGTGTCTCCCAGAAATCTGTGCCAGGGGGGGTGGGGAGATCCCCAGATAGGAGGACGGGGCACCACCCAGGCCCCAACCACCCCCTGTAGGTGCGCCGCCAGGCACACACAGCTGACATCCCAACGTGCCCTCCAGGGGCGGCCAGACCCCAGGTCAGGACCCCACAGACTTTTCTGGGACTCAGCCTGTGCCCCGTGGGCCAGGAGGGGCTGGGACAGAGTGACATCCAGGGAGCCTCAAGTCACCAGGGTCTGTGAAAAAAACTACCTGGGAGGTCTGTGCTCCCTCTGTCAAGGGGGCTGGGGCTAGCCAGGTTCCGGGGCAATTCCTCCCCTCCCCGCATTCCCGTGCCTGTGTGCCTGGGGCACAGAGGGCCTGTGGGGCGGTCAGCGTGGTCCTGGAAGGGATGTCAGGACAGCAGGTTCTTGTGTTGTGCCAAGATTGCGAAACCGAGAAACCACTGAGGAGCCGACACCGATGCAATCACACGAGGTTTTATTTACAAGCTCGGGCTTGGGTCCAAGTGCACCTGACACAGCGGAGCAGGGACTTGGACCCCGAGACTAAGAGGCATAGCAGCTTTATAGGGCCAGTGGCCCATGGGATACGCAGAAAGTTGCACAGTCATGTAGATCCAAACGCAGGTGGCCGATTTAATTACACCTTACCCTATTGTATCCACTTGAGCTGGCTTATTACTGTGGTCAGAATTGGCACGCAGTTTTGGTGGGTACAAAGCAGGGTTACATTGTTATGAGAGGATTTCCGATTAGGGTGTGCCCAGCAGCTCCTCTAGGGTGGGGCAGCGCCTTAAGCAATAAGCAGGTCATGTGGGGGTCATAGGGGAGGTGGCAGGTGTAGCACAAAATGGAATCAGTCCTGCTCTCCTTGTCCATGGGTAGGGGATTTTTGTTAAATTTCGTGGGTCCTACACTCCCCTGGTCACCCTCACCAGGTAGACAGTGGGTGCACACCTTGTGGTGCTGGATCGCTCACACCAGAGTGTGGAGGGCACCCTCTTCGGCCTAGTGAGTAGGGGCTGGGTGAGCATGGGGTGAGCATGCCTGAAGGCCAGGCAGCACAGGGGACCGAAGAACCCCAGCCCCTTCCTGACCCTGACTCCCACACACAGGTAGCCCCAGGGCTGCTGGAATGTGGCGGAGTCGGACCTTCCAGCTCAGTTAACCCTACAGTGGAAAGTCACTACAGGAGCGAGCCCCGGGTCGGCCAGGAGAGCCAAGGTGGCCACCCAGCGCCAGCACCAGAAATGATGATGTGCCAACCCTTTCGGCATTTGGGTGACCCAGTCAGAGGATCAGATAGCTGCACGTGATAGCTGCATGTGATAGACACACACACCCCAAAACCAACAAAAGTCGGAATACCCCCAATGTTGTCAAACAGCAGCCGGATGGTTAAATACACGACGCTGTGCTCCTCAATAGGATACATGGAAGACGCTATGAGCCAGGATGCAGAGGTGCTGGAGGCACAGAGATATGCCTGTTGGGTTCCAAGAAGGAGCACAGAGGGGCAGGAAGCATCCTACGGAGCGGGGGGGCCCTCTTAGGAAAGGACACCAGGTCCCTGTGAAGGCTAACGATGGTATAATCTGTCCTCCTCTCTTTCAGCTTCTGGTTTTCCTTCTACATGCCATTTTCCTCAATCATAATAGCAAAATTTTATTTTATTTATTTATTATTTATTTATGATAGTCACACACACACACACACAGAGAGAGAGAGAGAGAGAGAGAGAGAGGCAGAGACACAGGCAGAGGGAGAAGCAGGCTCCATGCACGGGGAGCCCGACGTGGGATTCGATCCCGGGTCTCCAGGATCATGCCCTGGGCCAAAGGTAGGCGCCAAAATGCAGTGCCACCCCGGGATCTCCTATTTTATGTGTTTAAATTTCTTTTTATTGGAGTCCAATTTGTATGAATTCTTTCTTCAGCAAGGGTGTCATTCAGGATAGAAGGAGAGATAAAGAGTTTCACGGACAGGCAAAATATAAAGGTGTTCGTGACCATTAAACCAGTCCAGTAAGAAATTTTAAGAGGGACTCTTCTAGTGGGGGAAAAAAAGAGACCAAAAGCAACAAAGGCTAGAAAGGACCAGAGAACATCACCAGAAACACCAACTCTACTGGTAACACAAAGGCACTTAGTTCATATCTTTCAATAATCACTCTGAATTTTGATAGGCTAAATGCTCCAATCAAAAGATATAGGGTATCAGAGTGGCTTAAAAATCATGATCTGGGATGCCTGGGTGGCTCAGGGGTTGAGCCTCTGACTTTAACTCAGGGTGTGATCCTGGAGTCTGGGATCCAGTCCCATATTGGGCCCCTGGTGGGGAGCCTGTTTTTCTCTCTGCATCATTTTCTGCCTCTCTCTCTCACTCTCTCATAAATAAAATCGTTATTAAAAAAACAAGATCCATCTGTATGCTGCCTACATAATGCTCACCTTAGACCTATAGACACCAGCAGATTGAAAGTCAGGGGAAGGAAAATCATCTATCACGCTAATGGACATCAAAAGAAAGCTGGAGGACTCATACTTATATCAGACAAACTAGATTTCAAATCAAACCCTGGGGTACATTTGGTGGCTCAGTGGTTGAGCATCTGCCTTTGGCTCAGGGTGTGATCCTGGGATCCCAGGATCAAGTCCCACATTGGCCTTCCTTTGGGGAGCCTGCCTCTCCCTCTGCCTATGTTTCTGCCTCTGCTTCTCTGTGTATCTCTCATGAATAAATAAATAAAATATTTAAATTTCCAAAAAGAAAGAACAAATACTGTAAGAAGAGATGAAGAAGGGCATTATTTCATAATTAAAAAGACTCTCCATCAAGATCAGACAACTAAATATTTATGCTGCCAACAGGGAGTACCTAAATATAGAAACCAATTAACAGCAAACGTACAGGGACTCACTGATAATAATACAATGACAGGGGATTTTAACACCACTTAAGGCAATGGACTGATCGACTATGCAGAAAAGCAACAGGGGAACAATAGCCTTGACACACTGGACCACAGCGACTCAACAGATATAGTCAAAACATTTCATCCTAAAGCAAAATACACATTCCTTTCAAGTGCACATGGGACATTCTCCAGAACAGATCCTATCATGGGCCACAAATCAGCCCTCAACAGGTACAACAGGTACAAGAAGGTTGATGTCAGACCCTGTACATTTTCGGACCACGACGCTATGAAACTCGAAGTCGACAGTAAGAAAAAATTTGGACAGACCAAAAAAACGTGGAGATTTTGAACATCCTACGAGAGAATGAATGGAGCAACCAGGAAATTAAAGAGAAAATTTAAAACAAATGAAAATGAAAACATGTTTCTCCAAACCTCTGGAATGTAGCAAAGGCAGAACTAAGAGGGAAGTACATAGCAATACAGGCCTACCTCAAGGAACAAGAAGTCTCCAATACACAACCTAACCCTACACCTAAAGGAGCTGGCAAAGGAATAGCAAACAAAGCCTAAAGCCTACAGAAGAAGGGAAAAAATAAAGATGAGAGCAGACATAAACAATACAGAAACCACAAAACAGTCGAATGGAATAACGAAACTAAGAGCTGGTTCTTCAAAATAATTAATAAAATGGATCAATCCCTAGCCAGCCTTATCCACGAGAAAAGAGACAAGACTTAAATAAATAAAATCACAAATGAGAGAAGAGAGATCACAATCAACACCAGAAAAACAAGACAATTATAAGGGAAAACTATGAAACACTATACGCTAACAAACTGGGAGACCTGGAAGAAATGGACAAATCCCTAGAAATGTGCAAACGAGCAACACTGAAATAGGAAGAAACAGAAAATGTGAACAGACCCATAACTAGCAATGGAATTGAATCAGCAAGGCACCTGGGTGCCTCAGTGGTTGATCATCTGCTTTGGCTCAGATCATGATCCGGGGTCCTGGGGGATCAAGTCCCACATCTGGCTCCCTGCATGGAGCCTCATTTTCCCTCTGCCAATACCTCTGCCTCTCTGTGTCTCTCATGAATTCATAAATAAAATCTTTAAAAAAGAAAAAAGATAAAAAGACGAGAAAGGACCCAAATAAAATCACAAATGAGAAAAGAGAAATAACAACACTAGAGAAATACAAAGGTTTATAAGAGAACATTATGAAAAATTATATGCCAGCAACCTTGAACCTGGAAGAAATAGATCAATTCCTAGAAATATATAACATAGCAAAAATAAAAAAGGAAGAAATAAGAAATTTGAACAGACAGATAACCGGCAAAGAAATTGAATCAGCAATCAAGAACCTCCCAACAGGAGACGCTTAGATCAATAGAACAAAAGGGAAAGCTGAAACAAGATAGAAACCTGTAACTCTATGATCCATTAATCGACAACAAGGCAGGAAGGAATATCCAATGGCACAAAGCAGTCTCTTCAACAAACCCTAACCCTGACCCCAGGATAAGAACAAATGGTGTTGGGAAAACCAGGCAGCCACATGCAGAAGAATGAACCTGGACCCCTCTCTTATACCATATAAATTCAAAATGGACGAAAGACCTAAATGTGAGACCTGAAACCATAAAAAGAAGAAAAGATAGGCAGCACCGTCTTTGACATTGGCCATTGGATCTTCTTTCTAGAAATGCCTCTGAGGCGAGAGAAACAAAAGCAAAAATACTCTTGGGGCTTCATCAAATTGAAAAGCTTCCCCAAAGTGAAGGAAACAACCAAAGCTCAAAGGCAACATACAAAACGAGAGGAGATATTTGTAAACAACACATCCAATAAAGAGTTAGTATCCAAAACACATAATGCAAATATAAATCTCAGCATCCTAAACACAAAGTATCCAACTGCAGATGGGCAGAAGACATGAATGGACTTTGTCTCTGGCAAGACATCCAGATGGCCGTCAGACACACGGAAAGACACTCAGCGTCACCCATCATCAAGGAAATGCAAACCAAAACCACAATGAGATGTCACCTGACAGCCGTCAGAATGGCTAAAATTAACAACACAAGAAACAATAGGTGTTGGTGAGGCTATCGAGAAGGGGGAGCCCCCTTACACTCCTGGTGGGCATGTGAACAGGTGCAGCCACTGTGGAAAACAGTGTGGAGGGTCCTCGAGAAGTTCAAAGTAGAGCTACCCTACAATTCCAAAACTGCACAGCTAGGTATTTACCCCGAGGATACAAAAGTAGTTTAGTAGATTCGAAGAGGGACACGCAGCCCACTGTTTGTAGCAGCGTTATCAACAACAGCCAAACTGTGCATACAGCCCAGATGTCCATCGACAGACGAATGGGCAGAGACGATGTGGTAAATATATACACTGCGACATCACTCGGTCATCAGAAGGGATGAAATGAAGCCATTTACAATGACGTGGGAGAAGTGGAAAGGACTTATGCTAAATGAACTCAGTCAGAGAAAGACAGATACCAAATACCATACAATTGCATTCACATGTGAATTTTAAGAAACCAAACAAACTGGCAAAGGGGCGGAGGGGGGGATGAGAGAAGCAAACCAGGAAACACACTCTTAACCACAGAGAATAAACTAATAAATACCAGAGGAGGGTGGGGGCGATGGGGAATCAGGGGATGGGGATAGTGGAGGGCACCTGTGACCAGTACCAGCCGTTGTATCCAAGGGTTGAATCACTATGTGGTAAACCTGAAACTATATCATACTGTGTTTACAAACAGGAATTCAAGTAAAATTTTAAAATAATAATTGGTAGTATTGATGAAACATGCACGCACAAGAGTTATCTTGTGCAACTGAAAATCCAAATAAAGAGTATTTAGAGCCACAAGTCCCGTCCTTACCTCAGCTCAGGAGAAGCCTGCCATGTCTATTCTGACCCCAGCAGAAGCCTGGAATTGATTCTCTGGGGAGACCACTGACTTGGTGGACTCAGGCAATCTTTGAACCCAAAACCTAAATAGAGTGCATAAAAGTATACTGCCGAATATACTAGAGTCCCAGTGCAGGCACATGCCAGGACCCAAATCTAACCGTACACAGACATAACCTTAACCCTACACTTAAGCCTAATGTTAACCTAACCCTGAAACAAGACCTATCACTAATCGAAAACCAAACACAAACCCCAAGACCGAAACACATTCACTGAACCTTCCTGCCAACCCTCACGCTAACTCCTAAACCTATTCTAAACCCTTAACCCTGACCCCTACCTTAAATCTAACCCTAACCTCTAACTCTAACCTTAACTTAATGGACTCAAATCCTATTCCTAACCTTAACCTGTACCCTAACGCTAACCCTGTAATATTAACCCTATCTCATACCCCAAACTGTACCCTAACCCTACCCTAAAACTAACCCCTAACCCACTCCCTAACCCTATCTCTTACCCTTTTCCACAACCGTACGCTGACCCTGACCTGACCCTAACACCTACCCAAACAGTAACCCTAACCCTAGCCCTAACCCCTATCCTAACCCTAACCCTCGCCCTAACCCCAAACCTAGCCCTAACTTTAACCCTAACGCCTAACCCTAACCCCTAACCCCAACTCAGAGCCTAACCCCTAACCCTAACTGCAAACCTAAGCCCAACCCTAACTCTAACCATAACCCTAACACCAACTCTTAACCTCCTGCCCTAATCCCTAAAGCCTAAACCCTAACCCTAACTCTAAATCCTGTGCCTAACCCTAACCCTAACCCCTTTCCCTAACCCCTAACCCCCATCCTAACTCCTAACCACTGACCCTTACCCTTTTCCCTCCCCCTAACCTCTAATCCATAACCATAAGCATAATCACTAACCCCTAACATCTCACCTAACCCTAAACACCAACTGCTGCCTCTCCCCTGACCGTACCATTCATTCTACCCATTCACTTACCCTGTGGTTCTGAGGATCCCTTCTGATGTGGACGTGGCCCCCAACGGCACCTCCAGAGTCCTCCAGGGGGTCCTGAGGAAGCCGGGCTCCTGTGAGTGCGGACGTGGGCCCACGTGTTCCTGAGTCATAGTCAGTGGGTGCTGAGGAGGCCGGGGCTCCTGTCACCGTGGATGCGGCCCCCAGGTTCCAGAAGCCTCAACCTATGTCCTGAGGGGCCCGGGAGCTCCTGCCAGAGTGGACGCGGGCCCACCTCTTCCTGAAGCCTCTCCGCGGGTCCTGAGGCAGCCCAGGGGCTCCTGTCAGCGTGGATGCGGGCCCACATCTTCCTGAAGCCTCCCCGCGGGTCCTGAGGAGATGGGGGCTCCTGTCAGCTTGAACGCGGCCCAATGTCCCCCTGAAGACTCCCCGCGTGTCCTGTGACGTCCTCCTCAGGCCTCCCGAGCACAGGCAGGCTCCTGTTAGTGCAGGCGGAAATGGCCTACTGCGCATGTGTGCCCCCTGGTCGGGGCTCTGGCTCGGGCGCCCCCTGCCGGACGCTCAGGCACTGCAAGAGGCCGGGCAGGAGGCAGCTTGCCCCCGCCAGGGCCGCACCTGCCTCCTTCCAGGCTCCAGCTGAGGCCTGTGAGCTTCGGAATCATCTCACTGAAACGAAGCCCAATACTGGCTTCCCAGAAACACTTAAGGACAATGAATGGAGCCCACAGGACGCAAAATGAAATGTGGACCAGACGTTTACCACGTCCTACAAAACTCACTCAACCCTCTTCCACTGGGGCAGCCGCTCTGGAAACAGTTTGGAGGCTCCACAGGAAGTTACAAATAGAGCCACCCTGCGACCGGCAGGTGCACGGCCTGGAGCTCACTCCGAAGATACAGATGCAGTGAGACTTGGGCACCTGCACCTCGATGTCCACAGCAGCCCGGTCGACAGTAGCCACACTGTGGGAGGAGCCTCGGTGCCCTCGGGCAGATGATGGATAAAGAGGATGGGAGATAGATGATGGTCATGGATGATAGATAGATGACAGGAATGGTACTCAGCTATCAAAGAGAAGGAAATCTTGCCATTTGCAATGACGTGGATAGAACTAGAGGGATCGTGTTAAGTGAAATAATTCAGTCGGGAAAGAGAATCACCATGTGGTGCCATTCATAGGAGGAATTAAAGAAGCAAAGCACATGAACATCTGTGAAGGGAAGCATAAACAAATAGGATGAAAACAGATGCAGGAAATACACACTCTTAATCATAGGAAACAAACTGAGGGTCGCTGGAGGGGAGAAGGGGGATAACAGGGGACCGGCATGAGGGAGGGCACCTGACATCATGAGCACTGCTGTTTTCTCCAACTGGTGAATCCCTGAATTCTTTCTCTGAAAGTATAATACACTATACATTAATTAATTGGGTTTAAATTAAATTAAGTTAAAAAAATCAGTTGTATCAGAGCCCATTTCCTTCTGGACTCTCTGTTCTGCTCCTCCAGCTTATGCCGGGACCACCCCCTGTGGGTCTGGTTTGTTTAAGTCAGCGCTATGCCTAGTCCATGGCCCAGCCCAGGGCTAGAACTCACGACCTTGAGATCAGGACCGGAGGTGAGGGCAGGAGTTGGATACTTAACCAACGGAGCCAGCCGGGGGCCTGAGAACCACACTGCTTTCTCCTGTGTCTCTGTGACATCGTTTGAAAGAGGAAAGTGCTGCGTCCCGCTCTGTCCTGCTTCTCCTATACTGATTTGCTGTCCGGGGTCATTTGTGGGGGCAGATGGATGTTTTGGGTTTTTTTTCCTATTTCTAGGATCTGCCACCATGGTTTTGGTAGGAATGACATTGAAACTGAGGCTGGCTTCAGGAACTGCGGACATTTTCACAAGATGAGGCTCCCACCCCACGAGCCCAGGACGGCCTGCCAGGGCCACAAGTCTTGTGCTCCTTTGGTTCAGTTTCATTATTTATTCTCTGTGATGCTCCTGAGAAGGTAGTCATGTCCTTCATTTCCTTCCTGAGTGCTCATTGTCGGGACGCAGCAAGGCTACTGAGCTCTGTAGGGTCAGTTTGTGTCCCGTGACCTTACTGAACTGACTCCTTAGTTTTAACAGGTTTTGGTGGAGGCTCTCGGGTTTCCAGTTTCTAGTACTGCATCTTCAGCAAATGGGGACAGTGTGACGTCCCCCTTCCAGGTGTGGAACCTTTCCTGTTTCCTGTCTGTTGACTACATTAGGATTTCCAGCGCTGAGAGGGGACCTCCTTGGCTTGTTCCTGCTCAGGGGAGATGATTTCAGGTTTTCACTCTTGAGGATGACTTCAGCTGCGGGCCTTCCTTGTGGCCTTTATTCTGTTGATAGACATTTCCTCAAAACGCACTATGCTTTTGATGTTGTATTTTGTCAAATGATTTTTCTGCAACTCTTGAGAGGATCCTATGCTTTTTGTCCTTTCTCTTCTTTTCTTTTTAAAAAAGATTTTATTTACATATCCTTGACAGAGAGAGAGAGGCAGAGAGAGAGAGAGGCAGAGACACAGGCAGAGGGAGAAGATGACTCCATGTAGGGAACCTGACGTGGGACTCGATCCCGGGACTCCAGGATCCCGCCCTGGGCCGAAGGCAGGTGCTAACCTGCTGAAACATCCGGGCTGCCCCATGTCCTTTCTCTGGTTAATGTGATGGATCCTGCTGACCAATGGACAGAGGGGCCGTGGGTAGTACATGGGCAACATAGATGAACAATAGTAAGAGCTATAAGCGTATAGTTCTCAAATAAATAAGTTACAGAAATTTAGAAAGTACAGCCTAGGGAATAGAGTCAGTACTGTTCTGACAACTTTGTACGGGGACAGACGGTGACGCCACTTCTCGTGGGGGGAGCTGAGTAAGGCACAGAATTGTCAAGTCACTAGTTGTAGCCCTAAAACTACTGTCACATTGTGTGTAGACTGTACTTCAATAAATATCAAGGAAAAGGGGTTTCTGGTAGGACTCCCGGTGGGTCCGTGAAAGGAATTTACACGGTCGTTACACACACGAAGTCACCTCGGCAGAGGAGATAAAGATGCTCGCATGTCTTCATGTTAATTTTTAGAAGATTTACTTGAGACAGGCTGCAGTGGGGAGAACAGAGGGAGAGGGGGAACCTGGAGCGGACTCCTCACCCACCGGAGCCCAAGCCCCACATAAGGCTCCACGCCACAACCTCGAGATCCTGACCTGAAGCAAACTAAAGAGTCAGCGTGGAACCAACTGAACCACTCAGGAGCCCCTCAAATGTTAAGTGCAACCCCATGCTGTGAACTCTGGGGTCGGGGGGACGTCTGTGACCCCCTGTCTGCCTAGAAGGGCAGAAGGCCTGCAGGGCCCGAGGATGGGCACTGAGGATGTGTGAGGCTGCCTGCATCCCCTTCCCACCTGGCATGGGGACAGAACCCTCCCCCGTGACCCTCAGCCTTCAGGGTGAAGGGCTAAGTGCTGATTGGACCCTGCCTGCCCACAGTCATAATGCGGGACCCCACTGTGGGCGGAACTGTGCTGCCCCCGGGGTTCCACTGCTGCCTGGCGCTCACTGTGCATCTGCAGACCTTCGGAAGCACTCAGGCTCCGGATCTGGCTCACAGCGACCCGACTCTCCCGCTCTCCCCAGTAGCTCAGTCCTCCCACTCCAGTACCCCAACTCTCCCACTGTCCCCAGTACCCCGGTGCATAAAGAGGAGGCGCTCACACAGCGACAGGTCACAAGTGAGTGGAGGCTGATGCCTGCTCCCCGGGGGCCACTCTGGGGCCTGTGGTTCCAGGTGGGGGCGCTGGCCTCCAGGGCTGGGGTCCAAAACAACCCGACCCCAATCCGATGACCCTGAGCAGCTCCTGCAGCCCTTCCACAGCCCCACAGGCTGAGGGCGGCCCGTAAGGCCCTGTCCAGGGAAGGAGGCTGCAGTTGCAGTTCGGCAGCTCCCCCAGGACCCCCGCTCCCCTGTAAGCCCTATGCTGTGCAGGGAGACCCAATACAGGACCTTTCTAGCCCATCCTAGATGCATGGACCCCAACAGGGATGACACCCGCCTGCCCCACCCTGTGGACAGAGATGGACTGTCAGGGCCTGCTGGGTCCCCCTGACCGGTGAGCAGGCTTGCTCTTCACGCACTGGAACCCGGAGTCCCTCATGCTCCCCCCAGATCCCCCTCAGAATATTCACGCATCCTTGCCCTCAGGGTGGGGGGTTTGGTCGCACTCTGGTTGACATCAGGTTTTAATTTTGATGAAGTCCAGTCCGTTGCTTTCTCCCCTTGGTCGTTGTGCTTGTGGAATCTAAGAGAAACCTTCGATCTCCCCCGGGGCTGGGAGACATCACCCCGAGCATCAGATCGGCAGTTCCCCGGAGGCTCTTGGGTCCCCCGCCCATGTGCTCCTGATACCCGGGTGGGAGCACTCTGTGATCCCAGCGTGACGGCGTATCCTGGGACAGTGGCTGGGAAGGTGGATTGTAGCTGGGCGAGCGACAGACAGGCAGTGAGGGCCTGTGTGTGATGTTCTGGCCCAGTCTGTGCCCCTCAGGGCTATGGGGTTGTCTCTGGCTCTGGTCAGACAGAGGGGGACCTGCCCACGGGGAGCACCCGGACGCATGGGTCCTCGGAAGGTTTTCATGCGCTGTCATTCTGGGATGTGTTTGGATTGCAGCACCGTGCAGGAGGACTCAGAGAACCTACTGGCCTTGCAAAGGGCCAATATCGTGGCCCAGTACCATCAGGTGAGGCCCAGAAGGGACCATAGACAATACACACTCACGATAGGGGAGACCATACGATCAGAGCCAAGGATGAGTCAGGTCAGCCCAGACAAGGACCATAGTCACCAGGAATAAGTGAGACCCTGGGGATGGTCCTGGTGTCAGTAGCAACTAAGGGTCCATCCTGGATCCTAGTCATTGGTAGCTGACGAGCCCAGTCACCAAGTACAGTGAGGCGCAGGTGGGAACCACAGTCACCAGGTCCAGATGAAGTCCACAGCTACCATGTCCAGGTGAGGCCTGGGTGGGGACCAGAGTCACCAGGTCCAGGTGAGGTGAAGGTGGAGACCACAGTCACCAGGTCCAGGTGAAGCCAAGGTGGGGACTACAGTCGCCAGGTCCACATGAGGCCCGGATGGGGACCAGAGTCACTAGGCTCAGGTGAGGCCCAGTTGGGGACTAGAGTCACCAGGTCTGGCTGAGGCCCAGGTGGGAACCACAGTCACCAGGTCCAAGTGAGGCCCAGGTGGGCCTTGGTAGAAATGCGAACTCTTCTCACTGTAGCATTCCAGCTGTTCTCTCTTTAAATCTCAGGCCGAATTCATAGGTTTTCAGGATGATTTGAAAGTTAGCTAGGTCATTTGGTGGGGACAGGTGACTTGGGGACCCTACTCTTCAGCTGTCTTGCCCCTCTGACAGGACTATGTTTAGCAATGAACAGTAAAGTCCGTTTATTAAAAGTTGTTATTAATTTGTGCAAGCAAACTTCTGTCGGCTTAAAGCAACTGTGAATCACACATATCCACACTGGCTAGAAAATTTTGTTAACCTGAGTATCTAGATCATTTTCATTATGTGAGCAATTTCTTTCCAAAACTAATTCCCAAAGGAAGTAGGACAATGTGACAAGAGAAACAGCCAAGCAACATGAGAAAAAAGAAACCGACAAAAAAACGCTAAGCATTTTTCTTGGGATGAGAGAAATCCTGATCGTGTAAGGTTTTTTCACCCTGCCCTGAGAGAAACCAATTCCCTGACTCAGATGCTTCAGAGGAGAACTGGGTTTCTGATCCAGTAAATCGTGACTGTCTCTGGCACTTGGTTCCCACAGCTGTGGATGTGGCCTCAGACCAGCTCGGTGGTTTCCAGGCTGCACTTGGAGGAGTTGGAAGGGCTCTAAACATGCACCTTACGGGCAGCCTGGGATCCATACCCTACAACTTTTAATTGATAGGTACACCAACTCACATAAAGCTTTGCTAGAAAGAAGTCAAATTGTGTGTTTTAAGAAGAATTGAAAACGGGCAGCCTGGGTGGCTCAGCCGTTTAGCACTGCCTTCTTCCCAGGGCGTGATCCTGGAGACCCAGGATGGAGTCCCAAATCAGGCTCCCTGCATGGAGCCTGCCTCTCCCTCTGTCTGTGTCTCTGCCTCTCTCTCTCAAATAATAAATAAATAAATAAATAATAAATAAATAATAAAATGTATATTGCAGCTATATTGGTAGCTATATTAATAAAGTGTGTTGTTTTACATTTTATGGTGACTGGACCTAGCAAGTCCACACAACAGCCATCCCTTCTAGACAGTGTTGCGGGACAGGCGGTATTATTTCCTTTTTATAGATGAAATTGATGACCTCGAGCACATGCGGTTCCTTCCCTTTCTTTTTTCTGTTCAGAATATACGAGCTATAAGTGAGTAAATTGCAAGAAACCCACTTCCGGGATCAACACCTCTACTTTCCTCACATGATTTTAATATTTTTCTCAATTCTGAACTCCTTATCTATCTTACTACTCCTTTTCAAATAACTTAGGATACGTTTTCCCAGGACTTGTTCAGAGAACCAGTTCCCTAAGTATGAATCAGTGACCTGAAACAGACCCAGCATACAGAGATTCTCCTATTTATTCATCACCCATCCATTTCCAAAAGAAGTCTATTTGGCCTTCTATATGGTACAGAGACAGGCTCCGTCCCCACCGGGTTTCGATCTATGTCCCAGAGGACTACCTGTAGTCTTAATGCTGATTTCTGAGGGCAAAACAAGCAAGTCCACAGTTCTCCTTCATACTTCCCCAGTGGACCCTTGGGTTCTCTCCACAGAGTTGAACTGTTACCGAGTCATTGATCGTGTAGGTCAGTCACAGAGCAGCATTGCCATCCAAAACAAAAAGGAGGAAAAAGGAGTTTGGAAGTAATTGGGTCTCACAAATCGTGGAGAGGGCACATTGAAACTGTGACAATGTTTCTTAGTGCACCTTTTCTCAGAGCCACATCTCTCCCGTTCTTGACTGAGGGACAGGAGTGTCTAGGTAGGGAGAAATAGGTAGGGGGCTACAGATTCAGGCTCACAAAGATCCTAAGGATGCTGAGATGTAAGGAAACCAGAAATAAAGAAACAAACGAGACCACCCTGTCCCAGGTATGGGTAGAGAGGGTCTTTTTAGGACAGTCCTCTGTGCCCAACAAAGAATAACCAGACTCTAAAAAGAAGTAAACCGTTAAAGATGTTATCACTAGTCCTTACTCAAACCAAGACATCCCAAGAATGAGAAGGCCACAAGCTCCCTGATCAGTTCTAAATGAAAAACTGTCAGTGGAGGCCCATGTGGGCAACCCAGCCTGGGCCCCTCCCACTCCTGAGAGCTTTCTCGGTATCCTTGCTTAATAAACTCCTGTCGCTTTACTTACTCTTCTTTGTCCACCAGATTCATTCTTCGACTCCGTGAGACAAGAACCTGACTTTCTCACTTCATTCCGTCTGCTTCACTTCTCTTACCCAAGCTCCCTGGGAAATTACTTCATTGGCTTAATCCCATCTCACTCTCCTCCTGCCTCGTATCCTTTGGATTCTTCACCACCAAAGGCCAATGAACCAAGAGATGCAGGGAGGGAGAGAAGACCCAGGTGATAGGGGGAACTAAGGCCAAAGAAATATAGATTAAAATTACATCTGCTTTTAAAAAAAAAAAAAAGATTTTGTTTATTTACTCATGAGAGACACAGAGAGAGAGAGAGAGAGAGAGAGAGAGAAAGAAAGAAAGAGGGGCAGAGACAGAGACAAAGGGAGAAGCAGGCTCCCTGCGGGTAGCCCAATGTGGGACCCCATCCTAGGACCCCAGGATCATGCCCTGAGCCAAAGGCAGATGCTCAACCACTGAGCCACCCAGGCATCCCTACCATTACATTTCCTAACAAACTTGCAGTCCATAAACAAATACTTGAAACTGACAGAGTGGGACATTCTTCAAAGAATTCACAGCTGCCTGAATGTTAATGCTTTGCTAGAGGCCAAAAGCAACATTTGTTTGCTGATAGCCAGACCTCCAGGATCCTGTAAATCTTTCACCTGTGAAAATCCTTTTGGAAACTTCTTTTATCTCTAGAGTCCCCACCCCACACAGCAACTTTAAAGTTTATAACCAAGGCTCCTCATGATCCTGATGAAGCTCTTCAGGCCCGGGGGTCCTGTCCCCATACTTTAATAAAAACACCTTTTTGCATGGAAAATGTCTCAAGGATTCTCTCTTGACCACTGGCGCCTGGCCCACAGTACATCACAGGTACATCTCTGAGTTAATGGCATCGGCACATCAGGAAAGTACAGAAGATTTTTGCCTATCTTCTTGCATGACACATTCCGGAGGGGGACATTCCCATCTGTTCGATCTGGGTTTTTCTCTTCCTGGGATATATAGCTAGCTAGCTAGGTAGATGATAGAGTGATAGATCTACTGATAGATCGATCCCAGGAACATGAATAGATGTTTATATAAACAAACATATAAACATAAATCTGTTTCCACTTAATATATTTATTATTCAATGTATTACTGATAATATAATAATTATTATCTATAAACAGAACTATAGATTTATATTTAAATATGCAAAATAAATATTTCTATATCTAATCTCTATACGTCCATATATAGATCTCCCTATAGAGATAGAGACAAAATGGTTAGAAATAGATGTGTGCAGAAAGAGAGAGAAATAGATATAGACCTATAAATATGCAGAGGATCTGCTTTCAAATTCTATCCAACGACCTCTCCTCACAGGCACAGGCAAACGCACACACACACATACTCAAGAGCCTTCTGGTATGTGGCCATGACAGGAAATAACACCCCTTGAGATGCCATCTTTTCTCCAACTTAAAGGTGCCAGCCGTTTCTCCAAAGAAGACCTACACAGAGCGAGCAAGCAAGCACATGAAAAACTGCTCCACGTCACTTTTCATCAGGGAGATAGAAATCAAAACCACAATGAGATATCACCTCACACCAGTGAGAATGGGGGAAATTAACAAGACGGGAAACAACAAATGTGGGAGAGGATGTGGAGAAAGTGGAACACTCTTGCATTGTTGGTGGGAATGTGAACTGGTGCAGTCACTCTGGAAAACAGTGTGGAGGTTCCTCAAAAAGCTGGAAATGGAGCTATACTACAACCCATCAATTGCACAGCTGGGTATTTACCCCAAAGACACAGATGTAGTGCAATGACTGGACACTTGCACCCCAATGTTCACAACGGCAATGTTAATAGCCAAACTGTGGAAGGAGCCTTGATGTCCTTCAACAGATGAATGGATAAAGAAGATGTGGTCTGGGGATCCCTGGGTGGCGCAGCGGTTTGGTGCCTGCCTTTGGCTCAGGGCAGGATCCTGGAGACCCGGGATTGAATCCCACGTCGGGCTCCCGGTGCATGGAGCCTGCTTCTCCCTCTGCCTATGTCTCTGCCTCTCTCTCTCTGTGTGTGTGTGTGTGACTATCATAAATAAAAATTTTTAAAAAAATTTTAAAAAATTAAGAAAAAAGAAGATGTGGTCTATATATACAATGTATTATTATTTATCCATCTGCAAGGATGAATACCTACCATTTTCATGGACATGGAACTGGAGGGTATTATGCTGAATAAAATAAGCCACATGGAGAAAGAATTATCATACGGTTTCACTCTTATGTCGAATGTAGGAAACAGTGAAGAGGATCATAAGGGAGGGGAGGGAAACTGAGTGGAGAAAATTGAGAGAGGCAGTGTTGTCCCCAAGATTGCTAATCCGAGAAACCACCGAGGAGCCGACACCGATGCAAACACACGAGGGTTTATTTACAAGCTCGAGCTTGGGTCCAAGTGTACCCGACACAGCGGAGCAGGGACTTGGACCCCGAGACTAAGAGGCGTAGCAGCTTTATAGGGGCCAGTGGCCCATGGGATACGCAGAAAGTTGCACAGTCATGTCGGTCCACACACAAGTGGCCGATTGAATTACATCTTACCCTATAGTATCCATTTGAGCTGGCCTATTACTTTGCTCAGAATTGATGCACAGTTTTGGTGGGCACAAAGCAGGGTTACATGGTTATGAGCTGATTTCCGATTAGGGTGTGCCCAGCGGCTTGACTAGGGTGGGGCAGTGCCTTAAGCAATAAGCAGGTTATGTGGAGGTCATACAGCAGGTGGCAGGTGTAGCACAAAATGGAATCAGTACTGCTCTGCTTGTTCAGGGGTAGGGGATTTTTGTTAAATTTCCTGGGTCTCACAGAAGATAAACTATGAGAGACTCCTAACTCGGGGAAACAAAGGATTGCGGAAGGGGAGGTGGGTGGGAAGATAGTGTAACTGGGGGACGGACATTAAGGAGGGCAAGTGATGTGAAGAACACTGGGTATTATACTACATGGTGACAAATTGAATTTAAATTAAAATTTTTTTTAAAAATTTAAATTTAAATAAAAAAAGGTACTGGACGGCTCAGCCGTCCTCAGCAATTCATTTATGAAATGACCTTCATTAGATCATAAGTTACGAATGTGAATGGAAAATGACCTGAAACTCCTTCCCAGTTCAAATAATTAAGTATTCTGAGAAGCAAATCAAAGTTCCAGAATGGAAAAATGCAAAAAACGAGGGAGAGGGAGAAAGAGAAATGAATTCACTTTTTGTGACATTTATTAGTGATGGTCCAATAATGACAAATCTGTGATTGTCATTAAAAACAAAGAGTTAATGAACGGTATGGAGACCGATCCCCTCAACTAACAGATAAGGAAACCGAGAAGACACGAGAAGTAATGCACACTGCTCAGGGACACACGGGTGGCAAGGCGCAAAGCCAAGACTCGATTCTGGTCCAGAGTTCTTTAAACGACCACAACACGTTAACATCACAGCTTCAGGCTCATCTAGAATTAGAGTCACTTTAGCTCAATTAAAACATTCAACCAAAGTAGTCTTTCTTCTGCCAGATAGTTACAATGTTCACAAGGGCAATGTTAATAGCCAAACTGTGGAAGGAGCCTTGATGTCATTCAACAGATGAATGGATAAAGAAGATGTGGTCTGGGGATCCCTGGGTAGCGCAGCGGTTTGGCGCCTGCCTTTGGCCCAGGGCAGGATCCTGGAGACCCGGGATCGAATCCCACATCAGGCTCCCGATGCATGGAGCCTGCTTCTCCCTCTGCCTGTGTCTCTGCCTCTCTCTCTCTCTGTGTGTGTGTGACTATCATAAATAAATAAAAATTAAAAAAAAAGAAAAAACA
Organism: Vulpes vulpes; assembly: GCF_048418805.1. NCBI lineage: Eukaryota > Metazoa > Chordata > Mammalia > Carnivora > Canidae > Vulpes > Vulpes vulpes. Next base: position 60,466,663 of record NC_132784.1, read on the forward strand.
AAAACAAAAAGAACCTAAGTGCCTGTCCATGTTTACTTAACTAACCAGTTCCATTATCTGAAACCCAGACACACAATTTCTGATTCTAACCTCACTCCAAGAGGCCTCCTCAAGCCCGAGGAAAAACTGCCTTCTTGGGATCTCAGGGAAGAATCCTTCACATAATAATATGACCATTGGTAATAATGTCTCTCAGTTCTTTCCAAATCCATAAAGATGCATTTCCTGATGAGTGACTGAGCTGTGAAGAAAGAGATAAGAAACCCTCATCCCTCTGAATTACTTGTGTCAGAATATTTTAACCATAGTACTACGGAGAGTAAATTATCCTTATTAACAGGAAATACGTCTCATATTGGAATCTGAGCAATCAGATGGGCAGAGAAAAAACGCTTGGACTCGCTCTTCATCTTTTAAAGACAAAGGAGAGCTTTTCTATGTACAAAATCAAGATAGCTTTAGGGAATAAGAATCTGCAGCATGGAATCCCACTGCACAGCCGGGACGCCCGCGCTCCAGGTCTTCCTGATCCGAAATCCCTGGGCCTGTCCCCCAACACACGCTGCCAAGCTGAGGTTATTTGCAATTGCTCTCTTAGGAGCTCCGGGGAAGGGGGAAGGAGCTAGATAGGATGGGACGGGACGTGTGGAGGCCGAGAAAATTAAGGCCATTCCACTTTAAGTTCAGGGTTAGCACACGTCCAGCCATCCCACAACCCTGCGAAGAAGACCTGAAATTTGCATTAATTCAGTCACAGCAGAAAAACAAAAGTTTACAGCTTAATGTCTTAGAAAGCCCCGCATTAGCTTAAGAACTGAGCCCAGGCCAAGGGCCGGAAGCCCCTATTAGAATGAGAAAAGAGCTCAATGCCCTTGAAGGCCCCAGAGCAAAATGTAAACAGAACTTGAGGAATTGCTCCAGCCCTTCTTTTTTTTTAATTTTAATTTTTATTTATTTATGTATTTATTTATTTATGATAGTCACAGAGAGAGAGAGAGAGAGAGAGAGAGAGAGAGAGGCAGAGACAGAAGCACGCTCCATGCACCGGGAGCCAGATGCTGGATTTGATCCCGGGTCTCCAGGATTGCGCCCTGGGCCAAAGGCAGGCGCTAAAACGCTGTGCCACCCAGGGATCCCTGCTCCAGCCCTTCTGGAGGTCCCCGAGACCACCCCTTAAAACTAAGCTAAAACCCACCTCGGGGTCGAAGTCCCTGCTCCGCTGTGTCGGGCAAACTTGGACACAAGCTCCAGCTTGTAAATAAACCCTCGTGTGTTTGCATCAGTGTCGGCTTCTGGGTGGTTTCTTGGATTCACAATCTTGGGCACAACAGTCTGAGATAAAAAAAACAAAACCAAAAGAAGCTCGGACGCAGGCAGAGTGAACGCAGGATTCTGAGAGAAGCGGTGGAGACCCGGGGGCTTGGGGGCTCTTCTGTGGAAGCCCCTGCAGACTGGGGGTGCGGAATGCTCAGCCCCAGAGCCAGAGGACTCAGTGTCCCCACCCACATCCCGCCCATCAGCGCCGAGTATCAGAGAGCACCACAGCACCGCCCACTGGAGGCCAGAGGCGCTGACGCCCACCCCGCCTCTGACTCCACAGGTGCATCTCCCAGGCAGATGCACAGGACAATGAGCCCCATGGCCCATCCACAGACCACTCGCTGCCACCAAGTGGTTGGACCACAGAGGCTGCAGAGCTTCAGCTCTCCCTGGAAAGTAGGGTCTAGCTTCCTTTGTACTTTGGGCTTTATTCTCATTTCTTTACTTTGATTCTTTTTTATTAATTGCTTTCTTTTAATTTTTATGTATGTACCTTATATATTTCTTATTTTTGCTTTCATGGTACTTTAATTGTGTTTCTTATTTTGGGATTTAGAATCTTTTAACAAGCAGGCCAAAATAATCTGGTGTTTTTTTTTTGTTTTTTTTTTTTGTTTTGTTTTTTTTTTTTTTTTAGGAGGTCATTTGTTATTGTTTTCCTTCTTTTTTTTTTTTTTTCTTCCTTCTTTCTTTACTGGAAAAAATATTGAGATGGAGACATTCACCTCCATAAAATAACATGAGGTCGTACTCACAGCCAGGAGGTTCATCAATACACATACATGATGTCTAACTAGAGTTTAAAACAATGATTATAAAGATAGCAGCTGGGCTGGAAAGAGAGCACAGAAGAAAACTGGAGAATCCCTTACTGTAGAAATAAAAGAACTAAAATCTAGTCAGGCCAACGTTAAAAATGCTGTAACTGAGATGCAGTCCCAAGAAAGGTTATGGACCACAGAGGCTGACTGAGGGAACTCAGCCACTTACTAAAACAATAACATTCATACCATCGGAGACTCAGAAGATGAAGAGAGAGAAAAGGGGGCAGAAGGTTTATTTGAACGAATTATGTAAACTTCTATAACCTGAGGAAGCACACAGACACTGAAATCGAGAGACAGAGAACTCCCAATAAATTCAACAGAAGCTGACCATCACCCAGGCACATCCGAGTCAAAGTCACAAAATACACAGACGAGAAAAGAATTCTGAAAGCAGTGGAGGTGGGGCTTTGGGGGGGGGGTAGTCCTTACCTACAAGGGAGGATGAATCAATTTACAGCAGATCTGTCCACAAACGTGGCAAGCCAGAAGGAAGTTGGAAGGAAATATTCAATATGCTGCATGGGAAAAGTATGCAGCCAAGAATTCTTTCTTCTGTTTTTTTAAGAATGAACATCAAAATTTATTTAATCTCACAAGGAAGAAATTAAAAATCTCTGAACATAAAATGCCATTTTCCTCAATCATAATAGCAGAAATTAACGGTTTTAAATTTTTTTAGTTGGAGTTCAATTTGTAAGAATTCTTTCTTCAGCAAGGCTGTCATTCAGCATAGAAGGAGAGATAAAGAGTTTCCCAGACAGGCCAAAAATAAAGGAGTTCATGACCACTAAACCAGTCCGGTAAGGAATTTTAAGAGGGACTCTTCTAGTGCAGGGAAAAAAAGAGACCAAAAGCAACAAAGACTAGAAAGGACCAGAGAACGTAACCAGAAAAACCAACTCTACCGGTAACACAAAGGCACTAAGTTCATATCTTTCAATAATCACTCTGAATGCTGATAGACTAAATGCTCCAATCAAAAGATATAGGGTATCAGAGTGGATTAAAAAACATGATCTGGGATGCCTGGGTGGCTCAGGAGTTGAGCATCTGCTTTGGCTCGGGTCATGATCCCGGGGTCCCAGGGGATCAAGTCCCACATCAGGCTCCTCGAATGGAACCTCATTTTCCCTCTGCCTATACCTCTGCCTCTCTGTATCTCTCATGAATACATAAATAAAATCTTTAAAAAAGATAAAAGATAAAGAGATGAGAAAGGACCCAAATAAAATCACAAATGAGAAAAGAGAAATAACAACCAAGACTAGAAAAAAAAAAAAACTAACACTAGAGAAATACAAACTATTTTAAGAGAACATTATGAAAAATTATATGCCTGCAACCTAGAACCTGGAAGAAATAGATCAATTCCTTCCTAGAAATATATAACATAGCAAAAATGAAAAAGGAAGAAATAAGAAACTTGAACAGATAACCAGCAAAGAAATTGAATCAGCAATCAAAAATCTCCCAACAGGAGATGCTTAGATCAATAGAACAGAATGGAAAGCTGAAACAAGATACAAACCTATAACCCTATGATCGCTTAATCTTCAACAAAGCCGGAAAGAATATCCAATGGCAACAAGACAGTCTCTTCAACAAACCCTAACCCTGACCCCAGGATAAGAACAAATGGTGTTGGGAAAACTAGGCAGCCACATGCAGAAGAATGAAACTGGACCACTTTCTTACACCATGTATATAAAAAATAAATCCAAAATGGATTAAAGACCTAAATGTGAGACCTGAAACCAGAAAAAGAAGAAAAGATAGGCAGCACCATCTTTGACAATGGCCATTGGATCTTCTTTCTAGATATGCCTCTGAGGTGAGGGAAACAAAAGCAAAAATACTATTGGGTCTTCATCAAATTGAAAAGCGTCCACAAAGGGAAGGAAAGAACCACAGCTAAAAGGCAACATACAAAATGAGAGGAGATATTTGTAAACAACACATCCAATAAAGAGTTAGTATCCAAAATATATACAGCAAATATAAATCTCAGCAACCTAAACGCAAATTATCCAACTGCAAATGGGCAGAAGACATGAATGGACTTTGTCTCTGACAAGACATCCAGATGGCCACCAGACACACGGAAAGACGCTCAGCGTCACCCATCATCAGGGAAATGCAAACCAAAACCACAATGAGATGTCACCTGACAGCCGTCAGAATGGCTAAAATCAACAACACAAGAAACAACAGGTGTTGGTGAGGCTATGGAGAAGGGGGAGCCCCCTTACACTCCTGGTGGGCATGTGAACAGGTGCAGCCACTGTGGAAAACAGTGTGGAGGGTCCTCAAGAAGTTAAAAATAGAGCTACCCTACGATTCCAAAATTGCACAGCTAGGTATTTACCTCGAGGATACAAAAGTAGTTTAGTAGATTCGAAGAGGGACACGCAGCCCACTGTTTGTAGCAGCGTTATCAACAACAGCCAAACTGTGCATACAGCCCAGATGTCCACCGACAGATGAATGGGCAGAGACGATGTGGTAAATATACACACTACGACATCACTCGGTCATCTGAAGGGATGAAATGAAGCCATTTACAATGACCCGGGAGAAGTGGAAAGGACTTATCTGTCTGTCAGAGAAAGACAGATACCAAATACCATACAATTGCATTCACATGTGAATTTTAAGAAACCAAACAAACTGGCAAAGGGGTGGAGGGGGTGGATGAGACGAGCAAACCAGGAAACACACTCTTAACCACAGAGAATAGACTAATAAACACCAGAGGAAGGTGGGGGGGGGGATGGGGAATCAGGGGATGGGGATAGTGGAGGGCACCTGTGACCAGTACCAGCCGTTGTATCCAAGGGTTGAATCACTATGTGGTAGACCTGAAACTATATCATACTGTGTTTACAAACAGGAATGCAAGTAAAACTTTAAAATGATAATTGGTAGTATTGATGAAACATGTGCGCACAAGAGATAAAATCAGAAAGGCAACTGAAAATCCACATAAAGAGTATTTAGAGCCACAAATCCCCTCCTTAGCTCAGCTCAGGAGAAGCCTGCCATGTCTTTTCTGACCCCAGCAGAAGCCTGGATTTTGATGCTCTGGGGAGGCCACTGACTTGGTGGACTCAGGCTATCTTTGAACCCAAAACCTAAACAGAGTGCATAAAACTAAACTGCCCAGGATACTAGGAGCCCCAGTGCAGGCACATGCCAAGACCCAAACTCTAACCGTACACAGACATAACCCTAACCCTACGCTTAAGCCTAATGTTAACAAGACCTATCACTAATCAGAAACCAAACACAAACCCCAAGACTGAAACACATTCACTGAACCTTCCTGCCAACCCTCACCCTAACTCTGAAACCTATTCTAAACCCTTAACCCTGATCCCTACCTTAAATCTAACCCTAACCCTAACCTCTAACCCTAACCTTAACTTAATGTACTCAAATCCTATTTCTAATCTTAATCTTTACCCTAACCCTGACCCTCTAATACTAACCCTATCTCATACCCCAAACTGTACCCTAACCCATACCGAAAAACTGACCCTTACCCACTCCATAACCATAACCCTTTTTCAAAACCGTACCCTGACCCTGACCTGACCTTAACCCCTAACCAATCACTAACCCTAACCCTAGCCCTAACCCCTAACCTAGCCCTAAATTTTACCCTAACCCCTAACCCTAACTCACACCCTCAACCCTAACCCTAAGTGCAAGCCTAAGCCCAAACCTCACTCTAACCCTAACCCTAACCCCAACTCCTATCCTCCTGCCTTAATCCCTAAAGCCTAAACCCTAACCTTAAATCCTGTTCCTAATCCTAACCCTAACCCCTTTTCCTAATCCCTAACCCCCATCCTAACTCCTAACCACTGACCCTGACCTTTATCCCTCACCCTAACCTCTAATCTGTAACCATAAGCATAATCACTAACCCCTAACATCTAACTTAAACTTAACCACCTACTGCCTCCCTTCCTCTGACCCTACCATTAATTCTACCCATTCACTTACCCTGTGGTTCTGAGGAGTCCCTTCTGATGTGGACGTGGCCCCTAACGGCGCCTCCAGAGTCCTCCAGGGGGTCCTGAGGAAGCCGGGCTCCTGTGAGTGCGGACGTGGCCCCCTGTGTTCCTGAGTCATAGTCAGCGGGTCCTGAGGATGACGGGCTCCTGTCACTGTGGACTATGCCTCACATCCTCTGGAAGCCTCGCAGCAGGTCCTCAGGAGGCCGGAGGCTCCGTCTGCCTGGACATGGCCCCACGTCCCCCTGAAAACTCACTGCGGGTCCTGAGGAGGCTGTGTGCTCCTGTTAGCATAGACGCAGCCCTGTATGTCCCGAAGCCAAGTGCAGGTCCTGAGGAGGACGGGGGTCCTGTCAGTGTTGACGTGGCCCCACATTTTCCTCAAGCCTCACCATTAGACCTGAGGAGGCTGGGGGCTCCTGTCAGCATGGATGTGGCCCCGTATGTCCCGAAGCCAAGTGCAGGTCCTGAGGAGGACAGGGGTCCTGTTAGTGTTGAAGTGGCCCCACAATTTCCTCAAGCCTCACCATAATACCTGAGGAGGCTGGGGGCTCCTGTCAGCATGGACGTGGCCCCAAATCTTCCCAAAACTTCAGAGTGGGTCCTAAGGAGGCCGGAGACCTGTCAGTGTGAATGCGGTACCCACATCTTTCTTAGGCCTCACCACAGGCCCTGACAAGGCTGGGGTCTTCTGTCTGCATGGAGGCATCCCCCTATTTCCTGAAGTCTACACCAGGGGTCCTGAGGGGGTCAGTGTCCTGTCAGTGTGGATGTGGCCCCACATCCTCCTGAAGCCTCACCATGGGTTCTGAGGAGGCCGGGGCTCCTGTCACCATGGATGCAGCCCCCATCTTCCAGAAGCCTCAACTTGGGTCCTTAGGAGTCCGGGAGCTCTTGCCAGAGTGGACGCAACACCACATCTTCCTGAAGCCTCCCCGCGGGTCCTGAGGAGACCGGGGCTTCTGACAGCGTGAACACGGCCCAATGTCCTCCTGAAGCCTCACCGCGGGTCCTGAGGAGGCTGGGGCTCATCAGCGTGGACGCGACCCCACGTCCTCCTCAGGCCTCCCAAGCACAGGCGAGCTCCTTTTAGTCAATTGCCCCCCTCAGTGCCCATCACCCATTCACCCCCACCCCCCGCCCTCCTCCCCTTCCACCACCCCTAGTTCCTTTCCCAGAGTTAGGAGTCTTTATGTTCTGTCTCCCTTTCTGATATTTCCCACACATTTCTTCTCCCTTCCCTTATATTCCCTTTCACTACCCACTATGTTTTTATGTTGTGTTTTGTCAAATGCTTTTTCTGCAACTCTTGAGAGGATCGTATGCCTTTGTCCTTTCTCTTGTTTTTGTTTTTAAGATTTTATTTATTTACCCATGAGGGACAGAGAGCGAGAGAGCAAGAGAGAGAGAGAGAGGCAGAGACACAGAGACATAGACAGAGGGAGAAGCAGGCTCCATGTAGGGAACCAGACCTGGGACTCAATCCTAGGAATCCAGGATCAGGCCCTGGCCAAAGGCAGGCACTAAACCGCTGCCCCCCCCCCCCCTCTGGGCTTCCCCATGTCCTTTCTCTTGTTAATGTGATGGATCATGGTGACTGATAGCCAGAGGGGACGCAGGTGTTAGATGGGTAAAATAGATGAAGAATATTAAGAGCTATAAGCATCTGGTTCTCAAATAAATAAGTCACAGATTTTTAGAAAGTACAGCCTAGGCAATAGAGTCAGTACTATTGTGACAACTTTGTATGGGGACAGATGGTGATGACACTTCTCGTGGGGAGATGAGTATGCAGAGAATTGTCAAATCACTAAGTTGTAGCCCTGAAACTACTGTAACATTGTGTGTTGACTGTACTTCAATAATATCAAAGAAAAGGGGTTTCTGATGGGACTCACGGTGGGTCCATGAAAGGCATTAAAATGGTTGTTACACATATGAAGGCACCTCTGAAGAGGGGATAAAGATGCTCACATGTCTTGATGTGAATTTTCAGAAGATTTACTTGAGAGAGGGTGCAGTGGGGAGGGGTGGAGGGAGAGGGGGAATCTGGAGCAGACTCCTCACATACCAGTGACCAGGTCTGGGTGAGGACCACGTGAGGACCACAGTCAGCAGGTACAGGTGAGCCCCATGTGGGACCCAGAGCCACCAGGACCAGATGAGGCTCAGGTGGGGACCAAAAAGACCAGGTCCAGGTGAGGCCCAGGTGGCAACCAGATTCATCAGGTCCAGGTGAATCCCAGGTGGGGACCAGATTCCCCCCTCCAGGTAAGGCCCTGGTGGTGACCAAAGTCACAAGGTCTGGGTGAGGCCCAGGTGGAGACACAGTCTCCAGGTCCAGGTGAGGCAAAACTGAGGACCAGAGTCAACAGGTCCAGCTGAGGCACAAGAGGGGACCAGAGTCACCAGGTCCAGGTGAGGCCCAGATGAGGATCAGAGTCACCAGATCCAGGTGAGGCCTAGAAGGAGACCACAGGACCCAGGTCCAGGTGAGCTGCATGTGGGAACCAGAGCCACCAGGTCCATTTGTGGCCCAGGTGGGGACCACAGTCACCAGGTCCAGGTGAAGCCCAGGTGGGGACCAGATTTACCAAGACCAGGTGAGGCCCAGGTGATGACCAGAGTCACCAGGTCTGGGTAAGGAACAGGTAAGGACCAGATTCACCAGGTAGGGGTGAGGCCCCGGTGGGGACCAGAGATGCCAGGTCCGGGTGAGACCCAGGTGGCAACCACACTCAGCAGGTCCAGGTGAGCCCAAGCTGAGGACCAGTGTCACCAGGGCCAGGTGAGGCCAGAAGGACACAACAGGTACCAGCTCCAGGTGAGGTCCATGTGCAAACCAGAGTCACCCAGTCCAGGTGAGGCCCAGGAGGGGACCAGAGTCACCAGGTCAAGGAGAGGCCCAGAAGGGGACCAGAATCCCCTGATCCAGGTGAGGCCCAGGTGTGGAACAGATTAACCAGGTCCCAATGACACCCAGGGGAGGATCAGAGCGACCAAGTCAAGGTGTGGCCCAGATGGTGATCAGAATCACCAGGTTCAGGTGAGGCCAAGACGGGGACCACAGTCACCATGTCCAGGTGAACCTGATGTGGGAACTAGAGCCACCAGATCCAGGTGAGGCCCATGTGAGGACCACAGAAACCAGATCCAGATGAGGCCCAGGATGGGACCAGAGTCACCAGGTCCAGGTGAGCCCAGGTGGGAAACAGATTCACCAGGTCCGGGTGAGGCCCAGGTGGGGAACACAGTCACCAGATCCAGGTGAGGCACAGGTGGGGAACACAGTCACCAGGTCCAGGTAAGGCCAAGCAGAGGACCAGAGTCACCAGTACCAGGTGAGGCCCAGGTGGGGACCGGAATCACCAGGTACAGATGAGGCTAGAAGGAAACGAGAGACACAACATCCAGGTGAGGTCCATGTGGGAACCAGAGTCACCAGATACAGGTGAGGCCAGGTGAGGACCAAAGTTAACAAATCCAGGTGTGTCCCAGGTGGGGAACAGAGAAACCCTGTCCTGATGATGCCTAGATAGGTACCAGAGACACCAGGTCCAGGTGAGGCCCAGGTGGGGACCAGTTACTAGATCCAGGTGAGGCCAAGCTGAGGACCAGAGTTACGAGGTCCCAGTAAGACTCAGGTGAGGCCCAGGTGGGGATCAGAGTCATCATGTCCAAGTGAGGCCCAGGTGGGGACCACAGTCACCAGGTCCAAGTGGGGACCAGAGTCACCAGGTCCGGGTGAGGACCAGGCAAGGACCAGATTCACCAGGTCCAAGTGAGGCCCACGTGAGGACCTAAGTAATCAGGTATGGGTGAGGCTCTGGTGGGGACCAGAATCACCAGGTCCAGGTGAGGTGCAGGTGGCAACCACACTCACCAGGTCCAGGTGAGGCCCTGGTGGGGACCAGAGTCACCAGGTACATGAGAAGCTAGAAACACTACAGCCACCAGGTCCACATGAGGTCTATGTGGGAACGAGAGTCACCAGTCACAAGTGAGGCCCAGGTGGGGAATAGACTCACAGGTCCAGGTGAGACCCAGGTGGGAACCAGTGTCACCATGTCCAGGTGTGGCCCAGGTGAAGATCAGAGTTAACAGGTCCAGGTGGGTCCCTGTTAAGGAACAGTGTAACCATGTCCTGATGCTACCCAGGTGGGTACAAGAGACACCAGGTCCAGGTGAAGCCCAGGTGGGGACCAGAGACATGAGGTCCAGGTGAGGTCCCGGTGGGAACCACAGTCACCAGGTCAGGTGAGGCCATGCTGAGGATCAGAGTCACCAGTTCCAGGTGAGGCCCAGGTGGGGCCAGAGTCACCTGGTACAGAAGAGGCTAAAGTGAGGACCAGAGTTACCAGGTCCAGGTGAGTCCCAGTAGGGAATAGAGTAACCATGTCCTGATGATGCCCAGGTAGGGACCAGAGTCACCAGGTCCAGATGAGGCCCAGGTGGGGAGCATATTCACTAGGTCCAAGTAAGGCCCAGTTGTGGACCAGAGTCACCAGGTCTAGTTGAGGCCTAGAGGGGTACCAGAATCACCTGGTCCAGGTGACATCCAGATGGGGACCAGAGTCACCAGGTCAGGGTGAGGCCCAGAGGGGTTCCAGAGTCATCATGTCCAGGTGAGGCTCAGGTGTAGAACAGAGTAACCAGGCCCCAATGATGCCCAGGTGAGGACCAGAGTCACCAGGTCTGGGTGAGGCCCAGATAGGATCAGTCACCAGTTCCAGGTGAGGCCAAGAAGGAGTCCACAGCAATCAGGTCCAGGTGAGGCCCAGACGGGGACCAGATTCACCAGGTCCAGGTGAGGCCCAGGTGGTGACCAGAGTCAACAGGTCCAGGTGAGGACCAAGTAAGGACCAGATTTACCAGGTCCAAGTGAGGCCCACATGGGGACCTGAGTCACCAGGTACGGATGAGGCCCAGGTGGCAACCACACTCACCAGGTCCAGGTGAGGGCAACCTGAAGGCCAGAGTCACCAGATCCAGGTGAGGACCTGGTGGGGACCGGAGTCACCAGGTAAATGTGAGGCTAGAAAGACACCACAGTCACCAGGTCCAGGTGTGGTTCATGTGGGAACGAGAGTCACCAGGTCCAGATGAGACCCAGGTGGGGACCACAGTCACCAGGTCCAGATTGAGGCCCAGGTGAGGTCCAGAGTCATCAGGGCCAGGTGAGGCCAAAGTGTGGATCAAAGTTATCAGGTCCAGGTGAGTCCCAGGTGGGGAACAGAGTAACCATGTCCCAATGATGCCCAGGTGGGACCAGAGTCACAAGGTCCAGACAAGGCCCAAGTGAGGAGTAGATTCACCAGGTCCAGTTGAGGCCCAGTTGAGGACCAGAGTCCTCAGCTCTGGGTGAGGCCCAGCGGGGGACCAGAGTCACCCGGTCCAGGTGATATCCAGGTGGGGACCAGAGTCACCACGTCAGGTGAGGCCCAGAGGGGGATGAGAATCACTAGGTCCAGGTGAGGCCCCGATGTGGAACTGAGTAACCAGGTCCCATGATGCCCATGTGAGGACCAGATTCACCAGGTCCAGGTGAGGTCCATGTGGGAACCAGTCACCTCGTCCAGGTGAGGCCCAGGTGGGACCACAGTCACCAGGTCAGGGTGAGGTCCAGAGGGAGACCAAAGTCACCAGGTCCAGGTGAGGCCCAGGTGTAGAAGAGAGTAACCAGGTCCCAATGATGCGCAGGTAAGGACCAGAGTCACCAGGTCCAGGGGAGGCCCAAATGTGGATCAGAGTCATTTTGTTCCAGGTGAGGCCAGAAGGAGACCACAGGAACCAGGTCCAGGAGAGCCCCATATAGGAACCAGAGCCACCAGATCCAGGTGAGGTCCAGGTGGGGACCACAGTCACAAGGTCCAGGTGAGGCCCAGGTGGCAACAAGATTCACCAAGCCCAGGTGAGACCCAGGTGGTGACCAGAGTCACCAGGTCCAGGTGAGGACCAGGTAAGGGCCAGATTCACCAGGTCCAAGTGAAGCCCGGGGGGGTGGGAGAACCAGAGTCATCAGGTAAGGGTGAGGCCCAGAGGGGGACCAGAGTAACCAGTTTAGTTTGAGGTCCAGAGTGGAACCAGAGGTCCCCGGTCAAAGTGAGGCCCAGGTGTGGAATAGAGTATCCAGGTCCCAATGATGCCTAGGTGAGGACCAGAGTCACTAGGGCCATGCAAGGCCCAGACGAGGATCAGAATCACCAGGTCCTGGTGAGGAATAGGAGACCACAGTCACCAGTATCAGGTGAGCCCCATGTGGGAACCAGAGCCACTATATCCAGCTGAGTCCCAGGTCCATGTGAGGCCCATGTGAGGACCAGATTCATCAGGTCGAATTGAGGCATAGCTGGGGACAAGAGTCACCAGGTCTGGGAGAGGCCTAGGTGGGGACAAGATTCACCATGTCTGAGGTCAAAGTGGGGACGAGAGTCACCAGGTCCAGGTGAGGCCAAACCGAGGACCAGAATCACCAGATCCAGGTGAGGTCCATGTTGGAAAGAGAGTCACCAGGTCCAGGAGAGGTCCAGGTGGGGACCAGCGTCACCAGGTACAGGGGAAGCCCTTGAAAGAACCAGAGTCAACAGTTCGAGGTGAGGCGCAGGTGGCAACCAGAGTCAGCAGGTCCGGGTGAGGCCAAGGTGGGGACCACAGTCACCAGGCCCAGGTGAAACCAAGCTAAGGGCCAGAGACACCAAATCCAGGTGAGGCCCAGGGGGACGGGGACTGGAGTCACCAGGTACAGGTGAGGCTAGAACAGCAGAGACACCAGGTCCAGGTGAGGTTCATGTGGGAACCAGAGTCACAGGTCCAGGTGAGGTTCATGTAGGAACCAGAGTTACCAGGTCCAGGTGAGGCCCAAGTGAGGACCAAAGTCAAATGTTCCAGAGTCTCACTTGGGAAACAGATTAAACATATCCCAATCATGCCCAGGTGGGTACAAGAGTCACCAGGTCCAGGTGATACCCAGGAGGGGAACAGATTCACCAGGACCAGGTAAGGCTCAGGTGGAACTAAGTCACATGGTTTGGGTGAGGCCTAGTTGGGGACAAAAGTCATAAGACCACTCGAGGCCCAGGTGGGAACACAGTCACCAGGTCCAGGTGAGGCCAAGCTAAGTACCAGTGGCACCAGGTCTAGCTGAGGCCCAGTTAGGGACTGGAGTGACCAAATATAGGTTAGTTTAGAAGGACACCATAGTCATAAAAACGCAGCTAGTGGGATCCCTGGGTGGCACAGTGGTTTAGTGCCTGCCTTTGGCCCAGGGCGTGATCCTGGAGATCCGGGATCGAGTCCCACGTCAGGCTCCCGGTGCATGGAGCCTGCTTCTCCTCCCTCTGCCTGTGTCTCTGCCTCTCTCTCTCTCTGTGACTAACATAAATAAAATAAAATTCTTTTAAAAAAAAAACACAGCTAGTTGAAAGCTGGCTTCTAGGGATGCTGCCTTTTGAGAGCTGAGCCCAGGGCAGGACTGTCCCCTATCCTGACTTCCTGTAGACATAGCTCCTACATCCTTCAGTGAGGTGCTAGAAGAGGTTGTGTGAAAAGCATGTGGAAGTGTCAGGATACCTGAGTCCAATACAGTGATTTCCAACATCCTAGTTAAATTAGAATCCTGCCTTCTCAATAAGAGTGTCGCCAGGTGTAACTCCCATGTTTCAGTGGGAAGCAGACATCTGCCTGCCAGGGATACGCAAGTCTGAGAGGTGAGCTTATGGCCTGTATGTCCCACATCCTGACTGCCTGTACGGTCTGTTTCCACAGCATTTCCTTCTATGCGTGGCAGTTGCAGAGTGAGGACCAAGCGTCTACCTTGTCAGTGTCGCGCCTAGTGACAGTTGCCTCCAAGGCCTCCAGTGGATTGAGCTTGTTGCTTGTACCTCCCACATGCTGACCCCCTGTACGCTTCTCTTCCAAAGGACTTCATTCGATATGAGACGCAGGATTGGTGAGAGGCAAGTGTCTCTTAGCTGAACCCAGTGACTTCTGAGGAATTCCTCCCTCAGATGGGAGTTACATACTAACTTCCAAAGCTGAGTACCACGTTGAATGCCGTCTCTCTGAGGAACTTCGTTCTGCGAGATGAGCTTACCCGTGGTCCTGCACTGCCTGCAGATGGAGTTACGAACATCCTCCCAAGACATGTTTGTCAGAAGCTCATGGGACGCAAGGGGTAAGCTGCAGGCTTCAATGGTTGTGTCTCCAGGTGCAGTAGAGGGGTATTCACAGAACGACCTGACTCACAATGCTGCTACGTTCTCACGGCCATAAGAACGCAGCTACTAGAAAGCTGGCTTCGATGCCTGCTTCCCTTTGAGAGCTGAACTGAGGGCAGGACCCCCTCACATCCTGCCTGCACGTAGGTATAGCTGCTGACATCCTTATGTGAGGTGCTGGGAGAGGTTGTGAGAAAGGCCAGGTTGTGTAAGCGACTGTCCTCTACTCAAGTGTCCTGAGGTGAATACAACGATGTACGACGGCCTTCATCAATTACAGTGTAGGTAGGATTTAACTCCCATGGATGAGTGGGTAGCAGACATGGCCTCCCAGGCATACATACTCCTGAGAGTCGAGCTTACGGCCTGTACCTCAAACTTCGCTGTTAACAGGCCTAGACTCGATGCGTGACAGAAATATTGTGAGACGTAAGCGGAAGGTGCCGGCCCACAAGACTAGTGTCTCCAAGCTCAATCCAGCGATGTCCGAGTAATTCCTGTCAGACTGGTGCTACCTACTAAGTTCCAAACATGAGAAGCTGGCTGAACGCCTTGTCCAAAGGTAACTTCATTGTGAGATTTGAGCTCACACTCAGTCCCTCACAGTTCCACACTGCCTGCAGAATGAGTTTGGAACATCTTCACCAGAGACATTTGTGGCTTGAGGCTTGTGAGACGCAAGTGGAATAAGGCAGGCCTGGAGTGTTTCTCCAGGTGCAGTAGAGCGGTGTTCCTGGAGCATACTGACATAGAGTACTGCTACCTTCTCGCGACCCTAAGAATGCAGCTACTTGAACGCTGGCTTCTAAGTCTGTTTCCGTGTGAGAGCTGAGCTGAGGGGAGGACCCTCCTGCATCCTGACTGCCTGGAGATGGAGATCCTAACATCCTTATGTTAGGTGCTGGTAGAGGTTGGTGTGAAAAGCATGTGGAAGCGACAGGCCTGTCCTCACTTGTATCGAGTTGAATACATTGGTTGTTAATGCTCTTCTTCAGTTAGAGTGTCGCCAGGATATAACTCCCATGTTTTAGTGGGAAGCAGACATCTGCCTGCCAGGGATACGAACGTCTGAGAGGTGAGCTTATGGCCTGTATGTCCCACATCCTGACTGCCTGTACGGTCCGGTTCCGCAGCATTTCCTTTTATGCGCTGCAGTTGCGGAAGGAGAACCAAGCTTCTACCTTGTCAGTGTGGCGCTTCGTGGACTGTTGCCGCCACGTCCTGCAGTGGATTGAGCTTATTGCTTGTACCTCCCACATGCTGACCCCCTGTACACTTCGGACTTCATTTGATACGAGACAAAGTTTAGTGAGAGGCAAGTGTCTCTTAGCTGAATTCAGCGACTTCTGAGGAATTCCTCCCTCAGATGGGAGCTCCATACTAACTTCCAAAGCTGAGTACCACGTTGAATGCTGTCTCTCTGAGGAACTTCGTTCTGCCAGATGAGCTTACCCGCGGTCCTGCACTGCCTGCAGATGGAGTTACGAACATCCTCCCAAGACATGTTTGTCAGAAGCTCATGGGACGCAAGGGGTAAGCTGCAGGCTTCAATGGTTGTGTCTCCAGGTGCAGTAGAGCGGTATTCACGGAACGACCTGACTCACAAAGCTGCTACGTTCTCACGGCCATAAGAACGCAGCTAGTAGAAGGGTGGCTTTGAAGCCTGCTTCCTTTTGAGAGCTGACCTGAGGGCAGGACCCCCTCGCATCCTGCCTGCCCGTAGATATAGCGGCTGACATCCTTACGTGAGGTGCTGGGAGAGGTGGTGAGAAAGGCCAGGTTGTGTAAGTGACTGTCCACTACTCACGTGTCCTGAGTTGAACGCAGCGTTGTACGACGGCCTTCATCAATTACAATGTTGCTAGGTTCTAACTCCCATGTATGAGTGGGTAGCAGACATCGGCCTCCCAGACATACACACTCCTGAGAGTTGAGCTTACGGCCTGTATCCCCCACATCCTCTGAGCAGGTACACTTCGCTAACAGGCCTAGGCTCAATGTGTGACAGAAGTGTTTTGAGAGGTAAGCGGAATGTGCCGGCCCACAAGACTAGTGTCTCCAAGCTCAATCCAGCGATGTCCGAGTAATTCCTGTCAGACTGGTGCTACCTACTAAGTTCCAACCGTGAGAAGCTGGCTGAACGCCTTGTCCAAAGGCAAATTCCTTGTGAGATTTGAGCTCACACTCAGTCCCTCACGGTTCCACACTGCCTGCAGAATGAGTTTCGAACATCTTCACCAGGGACATTTGTGGTTGAGGCTTGTGAGACGCAAGTGGAAAAAGGCAGGCCTGGAGTGTGTCTCCAGGTGCAGTAGAGCGGTGTTCCTGCAGCCTCCTAACATAGAGTACTGTTACCTTCTCGCGGCCCTAGGAATGTAGCTATTTGAACGCTGGCTTCCAAACTGCTTCCTTGTGAGAGCTGAGATGAGGGGAGGACCCTCCTGCATCCTGACTGCCTGGAGACGTAGATCCTAACATCCGTATGTTAGGTGCTGGAAGAAGTTGGTGTGAAAAGCATGTGTAAGCGACAGGCCTGTCCTCACGTGTATTGAGTTGAATACATCGATTTTTAATGGTATTCTTCAGTTAGAGTGTCGCCAGGATGTACTCCCATGTTTCAGTGGGAAGTAGACATCTGCCTGCCAGGGATACGCACGTCTGAGAGGTGAGCTTATGGCCTGTATGTCCCACATCCTGACTGCCTGTACGGTCCGCTTCCACAGCATTTCCTTCTACACGTGGCAGTTGCGGAAGGAGAACCAAGCGTCTACCTTGTCAGTGTCGTGCCTAGTGGACAGCTGCCTCCAAGGCCTCCAGTGGATTGAGTTTATTGCATGCTCACCCCTTGTACGCTCTGCTTCCAAAGTACTTCATTCGATACGAGACGCAAGTTTGGTGAGAGGCAAGTGTCTCTTAGCTGAACCCAGTGACTTCTGAGGAATTCCTCCCTCAGATGGGAACTACATACAAACTTCCAAAGCTGAGTACCACGTTGAATGCTGTCTCTCTGAGGAACTTCCTTCTGCGAGATGAGCTGACTGCGGTCCTGCACTGCCTGCAGATGGAGTTACGAACATCCTCCCAAGACATATTTGTCAGAAGCTCATGGGACGCAAGGGGTAAGCTGCAGGCTTCAATGGTTGTGTCTCCAGGTGCAGTAGAGCGGTATTCACGGAACGACCTGACTCACAAAGCTGCTACGTTCTCACGGCCATAAGAACGCAGCTAGTAGAATGCTGGCTTCGACGCCTGCTTCCTTTTGAGAGCTGACCTGAGGGCAGGACCCCCTCGCATCCTGCCTGCCCTTAGATATAGCTGCTGACATCCTTATGTGAGGTGCTGGGAGAGGTTGTGAGAAAGGCAAGGTTGAGAAAGCAGCTGGCCTCTACTCTCCTGTCCTGAGTTGAATGTAGCGATGTACGACGGCCTTCGTCAATTACAGTGTGGCTAGGTTCTAACTCCCATGTATGAGTGGGTAGCAGACATCGGCCTCCCAGACATACACACTCTTGAGAGTTGAGCTTACGGCCTGTACCTCCCACTTCCTGTGTGCAGGTACACTTCGCTGCTAACAGGCCTAGGCTCGATGCGTGACAGAAGTCTTGTGAGAGGTAAGCGGAAGGTGTCGGCCCACAAGACTAGTGTCTCCAAGCTCAATCCAGCGATGTCCGAGTAATTCCTGTCAGACTGGTGCTACCTAAGTTCCCAACGTGAGAAGCTAGCTGAACTCCTTGTCCAAAGGCAACTTCCTTGTGAGATTTGAGCTTACACTCAGTCCCTCACGGTTCCACACTGCCTGCAGAATGAGTTTGGAACATCTTCACCAGAGACATTTGTGGCTTGAGGCTTTTGAGACGCAAGTGGAATATGGCAGGCCTTGAGTTTGTCTCCAGGTGCAGTAGAGCGGTGTTCCTGCAGCCTCCTAACATAGAGTACTGCTACCTTCTCGCTGCCCTAAGAACGCAGCTACTTGAATGCTGGCTTCAAAGTATGTTTCGTTGTGAGAGCTGAGCTGAGGGGAGGACCCTCCTGGATCCTGACTGCCTGGAGACGGAGGTCCTAACATCCTTATGTTAGGTGCTGGAAGAGGTTGGTGTGAAAAGCATGTGGAAGCGACAGGCCTGTCCTCACGTGTATCGAGTTGGATACAGCGAATTCTAATGGGCTTCTTCAATTAGAGTGTCGCCAGGTTGTAACTCCCATGTTTCAGTGGGAAGCAGACATCTGCCTGCCAGGGATACGCACATCTGAGAGGTGAGCTTATGGCCTGTATGTCCCACATCCTGACTGCCTGTACGGTCCGATTCCACAGCATTTCCTTCTATGGGTTAGGGTTAGGTTTCGGAATAGGGTTAAGGTTATTTTTAGCGTTAGGGTGGGGATTGGGGTTGGGCTTGGAGTTAGGGTTCCTTTAGGGTTAGGGATAGGGTTAGGGTTAGGGTTAGGTTTCCGGTTCGGGTTCGGGTTCGGGTTCGGGTTAGTGTTGGGTTTAGGGTTCGGGATAGGGTTAGGGTAGGGTTAGGGTTCGGTTAATGGTTCGGGTTGGGGTTGGGGTTGAGTGTAGGTTTGGGGTGAGGGTTAGGGTTAGGGTTAGGGTTAGGGTTAGGGTACGGGTAAGGGTTATGGTCGGGTTAGGTTTAGGGTTGGGGTTGGGGTTGGGGTTAGGTGTCGAGTTAGGGTTAGGGTTAGGGTTATGGTTAGGTTTCGGGTTAGAATTATGTTCAGGTTAGGGTTCGGGTTTGGGTTAGGTTCGCTTTAGGGTTCGGGTTCCGGTTCAGGTTAGGGTTAGGGTTAGGGATAGGGTTCGGGTTAGGGTTAGGATTAGGATTAGGGTTAGGGTTAAGGTTAGGGATAGGGTTAGTTCGGGTTAGGGTTAGGCTTAGGGTTAGGTTTAGGGTTAGGTTTAGGGTTCGGGTTCAGGTTAGGGTTAGGGTTTGGGTTCGGGTTCGGGTTAGGGTTAGGGTTAGGGTTCGGGTCGTGTTAGGGTTAGGGTTAGGATTAGGGTTTGTGTTGGGGTTCAGTTTAGGGTTAGGTTTAGGGTTAGGGTTAGGGTTCGGGTTTGGGTTGGGTTTAGTGTTAGGATTCAGGTTAGGGTTAGGTTTAGGGTTTGGGTTAGGGTTAGAGTTAGAGTTAGGTTTTGGCTTTGGTTAGGGTTAGGATTAGTGTTCGTGTTAGGGTTAGGTTTAGGGTTCGGCTTAGGGTTCGGGTTCGGGTAGGTTTAGGTTTAGGGTTCTGTTTAGAGTTCGTGTTAGGGTTCGGGTTAGGGTTTGGGTTAGGTTTCGTTTAAGGTCTCAGGTAAGGGTTAGGGTTCGGGTTAGTGTTTGGGTTAGACTTCCGGTTGGTTTTCGGGTTTGGGTTTGGGTTAGGGTTGGTGTTGGGGTTAGGTTTCGGTATAGGGTTAAGGTTAGGTTTAGGGTTAGGGTTAGGGTTCAGGTTAGGGTGGGGGTTGGAGTTGGGGTTGGGGTTGGGTTAGGGTTAGGGTTAGGTTTGGGGTTGGCGTTGGGGTTGGGGTTTGGATTGGGTTAGTGTTGGGTTTGGGGTTAGGGTTAAGGTTAGGGTTTGGGTTAGGTTTCGGTTTAGGTTTAGGAGTGGGGTCAGGGTTAGTGTTCAGGTTAGGGTTAGGGTTCGGGTTCTTGTTAGGGTTAGGGTGAGCGTTCCGGTTAGGGTTTGGGTGAGGGTTCGGGATAAGGTTACCTTAGGGTTAGAGTTCAGGTTAGGGTTAGGGTTAGGTTTAGGGTCCGGTTAGTGTTCGGTTTAGGGTTAGGGTTAGGATTAGGATTAAGGTTCGGTTTCAGGTTCGGGTTAGGTTTAGGGTTAGGGTTAGTGTTCGGGTAGGGTTAGGTTTAGGATTCTGGTTAGGGTTAGGGTTGGTGTTAGGGTTAGGGTTAGGGTTAGGGTTCGTGTTAGGGTTAGGGATTAGCGTTACGGTTAGGGTTAGGGTTAGGATTTGGGTTAGGGTTAGGGTTAGGGGTTCGGGTTCAGGTTCGAGTTAGGTTTTGGGTTAGGGTTAGGGTTAGGTTTAGGGTTCGGGTTAGGTTTAGGTTTAGGGTTCGGGTTAGAGTTAGTGTTAGGGTTCGGTTGAGGGTTAGGGTTGGTTTATGTTGATGGTTAGGGTAAGGGTTCGGGTGAGGGTTAGGGTTCAGGTTAGAGTTAGGGTTAGGGTTAGGGGTAGGGTTAGGGTTAGGGTAAGGTTAGGTTTCGGGTTAGGGTTCGGGTTAAGGTTAGGGTTAGGGTTAGGGTTAGCGTTAGGGTTGGGTTTAGGGTTCGGGTTGGGTTTCAGGTTCGGGTTCGGGTTAGGGTTAGTTTTGGGTTTAGGGTTCGGGTTCGGTTTCGGGTTATGGTTAGGGTTTGGGTTCGGTTTAGGGTTCGGGTTGGGGTTGGTGTTAGGGTTCTGTTTACGGTTTGGGTTGGGGTTGGGGTTTGGGTTGACGTTGGGGTTAGGGTTTGGGTTAGGGTTAGGGTTAGGGTACGGGGTAGGGTCAGGGTCGGGGTAGGGTTAGGTTTGGGGTTGGGGTTGGGGTTGGGGTTTGGATTCGAGTTAGTGTTAGGTTTAGGGTTAGTGTTAGGGTTAGGGTTAGGGTTAGCGGTTCGGGTTCAGGTTCGGGTTAGGGTTCGGGTTCTGGGTAGGGTTAGAGTTAGGTATAGGTTTCGGGTTAGGGTTAGGGTTAGGTTTAGGGTTAGGTTTAGGGCTCAAGTTTTAGTTAGGGTTCGGGTTCGGGGTAGGGTTAGGATTAGGGTTTGGGTTAGGGTTAGTGTTAGAGTTCAGTTTAGGGTTCGAGTTAGGTTTAGGGTTAGGGTTCAGTTTAGGGGTCGTGTTAGGGTTCGGGTTAAGGTTCGGGTTAGGTTATTGTTAAAGTTCGGGATAGGGTTAAGGTTATGTTTTGGGTTAGGGTTAGGGTTAGCGTTAGGGTTAGGTTTGGGGTTGGGGTTAGGGTTGGGTTTAGGGATAGGGTTAAGGTTGGGTTTGTGGTTAGGGTTAGGGTTAGGGTTAGGGTTAGGGTAAGGGTTAGTGTTTGGGTTAGGGTGAGGGTCCGGATTAGGGTTAGGGCTCGGGTTAGAGTTAGGGTTAGGACTAGGGTTCGGGTTCGGGTTTGGGTTAGGGTTAGGGTTCAGGTTAGGGTTCGGGTTAGGGTTAGTATTGGGTTAGGGTTCAGTTTCGGATTAGGGTTAGGGTTAGGGTAGGGTTAGGGTTCAGTTTATGGTTCGTGTTGGGGTTGGGGTTGGAGTTGCGGTTGTGGTTAGGGTTAGGGGTAGGGTTAGGGTTAGGGTTAGGGTACGGGTTAGTGTTAGGGTCGGGGTAGGTATAGGGCTGGGGTTGGGGTTGGGGTTGGGGTGGGGTTAGGGTTCGAGTTAGGCTTAGGGTTAGGGTTAGGGTTAGGTTTCGGGGTAGGATAATTTCGGGTTAGGGTTCGGGTTCGGGTTAGGGTTCGGGTTCGTGTTAAGGTTCGTTTTAGGGTTCGGGTTACGGTTCATGTTAGGGTTACGGTTAGGGATAGGGTTAGGGTTCGGTTTAGGGTTATGATTAGGGTTAGGGTTAGGGTCGGGTTAGTGTTCGGTTTAGGGTTAGGGTTCGGTTTCGGGTTCGGGTTAGGTTTAGGGTTAGGGTTCGGTTCGGGTAGGGTTAGGGTTAGGGTTAGGGTTAGGATTCTGGTTAGGGTTATGGTTCATGTTAGGGTTCGTGTTAGGGTTCGTGTTAGGGTTAGGGATTAGCTTTAGGGTTAGGGTTAGGGTTAGGATTTGGGTTAGGGTTAGGGGTTCGGGTTCGGGTTCGAGTTAGGGTTCGGATTAGGGTTAGGATTAGGTTTTGGGTTCGGGTTAGATTTAGGTTTAGGCTTCGGGTTAGGGTTAGGGTTAGCGTTCGGTTTAGGTTTAGGGTTAGGGTTAGGTTGAGGGTTAGGGTTAGGGTTCGGGTTAGGGTTAGGGTTCGGGTTTGTGTTAGGGTTAGGGTTAGGGGTAGGCTTAGGGTTAGGGTAGGTTAGGTTTCGGGTTAGGGTTCGGGTTAAGGTTAGGGTTAGGATTAGGGTTAGGGTTAGGGTTGGGTTTAGGGTTCGGGTTGGGTTTCGGGTTCGGGTTCGGGTTAGGGTTCGGTATAGGGTTCTGGTTGGGGTTGTGGTTGGGGTTAGGGTTTGGGTTAAGGTTAGGGTTAGGGTATGGAGTAGGGTTAGGGTCAGAGAAGGGTTAGATTTGGGGTTGGGGTGGGGTTGGGGTTAGAGTTTGAGTTAGGATTAGGTTTAGGGTTAGGGATAGGGTTAGGGTTAGGGTTTCGGGTTTGGGTTCGGGTTAGGGTTAGGGTTAGGGTTCGGGTTACGGTTACGGTTAGGGTTCGGGTTCGGGTTCTTTTTAGGGTTAGAGTTAGTATAGGTTTTGGGTTAGGGTTAGGGTTAGGGTTAGGTTTAGGGTTCGGGTTAGGGTTAGGGTTAGGGTTTAGGGTTAGGTTAGGTTAGGTTAGGTTAGGGTTATTGTTAGGGTTCATGTCTCGGGTTAGGGTCCTAGTTAGGGTATGGGCTCGGGTAAGTGTTAGGGTTCGGTTTAGTGTTGGGGTTAGGTTTCGGGTTGGGGTTCGGTTTCGGGTTAGAGTTAGGGTTAGGGTTAGGTTTGGGCTTGGGGTTGGGGTTGGGTTTAGGGATAGGGTTGTGGTTGGGTTTGTGGGTAGGTTTAGTGTTAAGGTTATGTTTAGTGTTAGGGTTAGGGTGAGGGTTCAGATTAGGGTTAGGTTTAG